>NC_035437.2:89568440-89873440 GCF_002127325.2 Helianthus annuus | reverse complement strand
AATATGTCATAATATCAGTAAGTTATGTTCTATTATGCCCCGAATGAATTTAAACTCAACTTATGCCTTATAAGGGCATTTTAGTCATTTAAAAGATTATAAAAGAGTTAAATTTGTAATCTGAGTTGTAAGTCTGATTCATATAGTAAAAATACTTAATTTAACATATTATAACAGTAGGGTATGACCCATATATGAAACTTATCATTTAAAATCAAATTATGTACCTTATGGGTATTTTGGTAATTTCACAAGGGCTAAAAGTGTCAAAACTGGAAACCTGAGTTCAAAAACTTATACTTACTGTTATTTTATAAAAATATACTAAGAATATCAGTAGGTATCAACCTTATATGTTTAATATGGTTATAGTGCATACTAGGCGTTAAAAACGCTTAAATAGGCGATTTAGAGCCGTTTCCGGATTTTCAAAAGAAAGCTGATATTTTTATATTTCCAGAATGCTCAAAATAATTTATTTAACAAATGAAATCAGAGGAAAAAGGTTTTGCGTCAAAAAGATTTATAAAACTCATTTTATGGCTTAAAAGGGTAAATTCGGTATTTACTGAATTAAACTTAGAGACCTATGATACGATCAGCCAAAAATTAAATAAAAATCATCAAAAATCCCAAAATATTATATAACATCAGTTGGTAAAAAGTTTGGTGTCAAAAAGTGGGTTTAAATAGGCTATACGTTAATTACGCCGTTTACTTAACATAAAGCTTTCAAATTACGATATTGAGCATAACTCTTAATCTAGACCTCCAACTGATATTAAATTTTAAGTGCACGCTTATATATCAGTAACAAACGTTTCTACTCTTTCACTTTTTCAAAAATCACGTTTTATAGTGAAAAGGGCAAAATAGTCATATTTAAGCATAAACCGGTAACATGCATATGAATCGGATAAGTGTTGAACCAAGTTGTAAAATCTCAGAGAGTTGTACATATATAAAAATGGTCCAAAATAAGCTCTAAGTCAGATCTCAAGCATGCATGCACGGATCCGAATCGAGAGTCAAAGAAAAAGTCATTTTATAAGACTTTTGGTTCCGATCCGGGTTTAGACTGAAAATTGTCGAGTTGATCATGATGAAACAAGTTCTTACATTAATTACAAAGTTATTTTGATGATCAAACAGGTTGCATGTGACCTACATTGCTATTTATGCTAGATTTTGCAAAAACACGTTCTGTTGACTTTTTAAGAACAACTTTGACTCGACAATCATCATGCTTAGAGTGGGAATCAGAAAATACCCTTTTGAGGGTTTGTTTCCCACATAAATACCAACTTGTAGGTACTTTCAATTTGAGAAATGACTGAGCCATTTTCGTTTAATCATAAAGTTAAACTAAAGTTACGAAGGATTGACTTTCGGCTAATAATCTAAGCTAGAACGAATTAGAGAAAGGTATGAACACTTACAAGAGTCCTAATTACGAGTAGGAAGCCCTATGAACCCTTGTTGGTGACCAGAGAGCTCCAGAATTGATCTTGTGAATTTTTAGAGAATGCAAGTGTTCTTGGTTACTACTTCAAGACCCTTTTATGCAGATTTTGGTGAGTTGTGAGGCTGCCACAGAGGTCTACAGGTGTTGTAAGACCTGTACAAGTGTCCTCAATTGCATGAAAGTCGATTGGTGAGTTTAGGAGGTGATTACAGCTGGTTTCCACTCGCAAAACAGACCAAAACTGGCATCTGTTCGCTGTTTGGTCGCTGGGCAGTCGGAGGCGGGCCGCGAGGGTGGTCACGCGGGCCGCGAGCAAGCAGGTGACCTGCTTAACAAGTTTCAGCAATTACCGTTTCAGCCCCTGATCTTTGTAACGTTGTTTTGATCGATTATTTAGCAGTCTAGACCCTCAAATCTGGTTTTTAGGAACCTTGGGACTTTTATAAACATGGCAAAGTCCTCGGTTCACTTTGCGCTTACCCGAAAAGTCATGAAATTCACGTTGACGCATTTAACCCTTCGTGTACGGTGTTAATCATAACTTTCTCATACGTTCACGAAACTTCACGAAATTTTTATCATATATTCTCGTGAGTATATTTTATCATTACAAAGCTTCGGGTTTGCCAAAAGATCACTCAGAGGTATAAATTCAACATGTTGACACGTTTAGCCCCTGTAGTTTGTAATTCCTCTCTTTCGTACATTTTCCGCTTTGTATGATCCATGATTTAACCGCTTGGGACTATAAACATTATGTAGGGTTATTTTAGAGCCTATTTATCCATTGTTGACACCTTGGGCCTTTCTATTCACATAGTTTCACTGTTTGTCAACTTTAGTCCCTCTAAAGTATGTTTTCACATATTCAAAGCCTATGCCACGTGTCATTGCATTATTGGACGTAAATTTCCGAGGTGTTACAGAGCTGCCGCCATGCGTTGTCGTATCTGTGCAATTCGTTCAGTAGCATCAACTACCATTTTTGGACCTGTGATCTGACTATCCCCCACCTCTGCCCAACAGAGAGGTGACCGGCATTTACGTCCGTACAATGCCTCGAATGGAGCGGCTTGTATGCTGGTGTGGTAACTGTTATTGTACGAAAACTCCACTAACGGAAGATGTTTTTCCCAGCTGTTGCCGAAATCGATAACACATGCCCGAAGCATGTCTTCTAGAGTTTGGATCGTGCGCTCAGACTACCCATCTGTCTGAGGATGGTAAGCTGTGCTCATGTCTAATCGAGAGCCAAAAGCTTTGTGCATTGCTTGCCATAGTTCTGAAGTGAATCGTTCATCCCGATCCGAAATAATGGTGGTTGGCACTTCGTGTCTTGAAACAACTTCTTTCAAGTAGACGTCTGCTAATGTAGAAAACTTATCCGTTTCTTTGATAGCCAAGAAATGAGCAGACTTTGTGAGTCGATCTACGATCACCCAAATAGTATCATTCCCACGCTGGGATCTAGGCAGACCAGTAACAAAATCCATGGAAATTTCTTCTCATTTCCACTATGGTATCCTGGGTTGCTGAAGTAGGCCTGAGGGTTTCTGGTACTCTGTCTTGACTCTCGCACAAGTCAAACATTTGCCGACGTAAGTTGCAATGTGGGCCTTCATACTAGGCCACCAGTATGTAGTTCTGAGGTCGTGGTACATTTTATCCGAACCTGGATGTACCGAGTAGCGAGACTTGTGAGCTTCATCCATCACAAGTTCCCGTAAACCGCCATGTAGTGGAACCCAAATACGTCCTTTTACATAGTAGGCACCGTCTTCCTTCTGTTCTAATCGTTGCCTTGAGCCGCGTAAGGCTTCAGCCCTGACGTTTTCTGGTTTCAATGCTTCCACCTGAGCATCTCGTATTTGTGCAGGAAGATCAGACTGAATAGTAAGCTGCAAGGCTCGTACACGCCTAGGTAAGGTATCCTTTCGACTGAGAGCGTCAGCCACAACATTTTCTTTGCCTGGGTGGTACTTGATGGCGCATTCGTAATCGTTAAGTAACTCGACCCATCGTCGTTGACGCATGTTCAATTCCTTCTGCTTGAAGATATGCTCAAGAGTCCTGTGATCGGTGTAGATAGTGCACTTGGTACCGTACAGGTAGTGTCGCCATATCTTGAGCGCGAAAACAATAGCTCCCAGCTCTAAATCGTGCGTCGTGTAGTTCCGTTCATGAACTTTAAGCTGTCGCGAAGCGTAGGCAATAACTTTATCCCGCTGCATCAATACACAGCCAAGCCCTTGTATCGATGCGTCACAATAGACCACGAAATCGTCTGTGCCTTCTGGCAATGAGAGAATAGGTGCGCTGCATAGTCTATCCTTTAGATAATTGAAAAGCCGTTTCTTGTGTATTACCCCAATGATAGGTGACACCTTTCTGTGTCAGCAAAGTAAGCGGTTGTAAGATCTTTGAGAAGTCTTTGATGAATCGTCTGTAGTAGCCCACCAAACCCAAGAATTGGAGTATTTCCGTTGGTGTACGCGGTGCAGGCCAGTTCCTGATCGAATCTACCTTGGATGGATCAACATGAATCCCATCCCTGTTCACCACATGGCCTAAGAAGTGGACTTCACGAAGCCAGAAGTCGCATTTTGAAAATTTGGCATACAGTTGTTCCTTTCGAAGAAGTTCCAGGATAAGACGTAAGTGCTGCTCGTGTTCCTCCTGACTCTTGGAGTAGATCAGAATGTCGTCGCTGAAAACGATGACGAACTTGTCTAGATAGGGTTTGCACACCCTGTTCATAAGATCCATGAAAACTGCAGGCGCGTTCGTTAGCCCGAATGGCATGACTAGAAACTCGTAGTGACCGTAGCGAGTTCTGAATGCTGTCTTGGAGACGTCCTTCTCGCGGAATCTCAGCTGATGGTACCCTGACCTTAGGACGATCTTGGAGTAATAGCTCGACCCTTGCAATTGGTCGAATAAGACGTCGATGCGAGGAAGAGGATAGCGGTTCTTCACTGTGACCTTGTTCAGTTCGCGGTAGTCTATACACATCCTGAAAGTGCCATCCTTCTTTTTCACGAATAGTACTGGAGCGCCCCAAGGCGAGGAGCTTGGACGAATGAAGCCCTTATCCAAGAGCTCTTGTAGTTGCTTAGACAGTTCTTCCAGTTCCGTTGGAGCCAAACGATACGGTGCGCGAGCTATAGGTGCTGCTCCTGGAGCTAGCTCGACTTGAAACTCGACCTGGCGATGAGGCGGTAGACCAGGTAAATCTTCAGGAAACACCTGAGGAAAATCACGTACAACTGGGATATCCTCTATCCTTTTCTCTTTCGTCGATGCATCAGTAACTAGTGCCAAAATAGCAGCGTGACCCTTTCGTAAACATTTCTGAGCCTTCAGGAAAGAGATGATGCCAACCACAGCACCACTCTTGTCGCCTTGAACTTCAAGAGGTTCTTTACACGAACGAGGAATACGAATGATCTTCTCCTTACATAGGATCTCTGCTTGCTGCTTGGATAACCAATCCATGCCAATGACGATGTCGAAACTACCCAGAACTATAGGAATGAGGTCGATGGAGAAAGTCTGACCAGCGAGGATAAGATTACAACCCTGAACTATGTGTGTAGCCTCTAGACTTTTACCATTCGCTAACTCTACGACATGTTTGGTATTTAGGGGAGTTGGTGCACGTTTTAACATTTGGCTAACTTTCAATGACACGTAACTTGTATCCGCACCCGAATCAAACAATACAGTAACATAAAAGTTGTCGAGAAGGAACTTACCCATGACTACGTTGGGATCATTTCTGGCATCACCCTGCCCCAACACAAATGCACGACCCCTTGCTTCATTGCCGTTGTTGTTCCCACCATTGTTGTTGTTGCCATTGCCCTGATTGTTGTTATTGTTGTTGTTGTTGTTGTTCTGGTTTCGGTTTAGCTGAGGGCAGTGTCTTTTGAAGTGACCTTCAGCACCACAATGAAAACATCCCCTGTTGCCCTGTTGCTGATTCTGCTGTGCTTGTGGCTGCTACTGATTCTGATTCGCAGGCCGATGGCTCCTACAATCCTTGGCCTCATGACCCATCTTGAGGCATCTTTGACAGCGACCCTTGTTACACTGACCACTGTGGTGTCTGTTACAGTTGTTACACTTTGGAAGGTTCCCTCGATATCCACCCTGCCTGTGGCTGCCTGAGGAGTGCTGACTGGGACTCTGATAACTGTCAGTTTTTCACTGCTGAACCTGTGACTGAACTGAAGCTGATCCCTTGCTGGAATCCCCATCCCATTTTCTCTTGTTGTCACTGGGAGTAGCAGGTGTAGTAGCAGTGGTAGCGGTGGCAGTAGCGCTGATACGTTTAGGCAGCCGGTTCTGTTCCACTGCCTGATCCGTGAGGCGATGATCGAGGCGTTGAATAGCCTAGATGTTGTCAAGATTAGCCGATGTCACATGGCTCTGGATTTCTGGCGCCAAACCTTTGAGATACAACTCAATGCGCTTGATTGGAGGGTCCACCATAGTTGGACACAGCACGGCCAGCTCGTTCGACCTTTTAGTATAAGCTTCAATTTCTGACCCAGTCATTTTCAGATGGTACAACTCATCTTCCAACTTGTGGATGTCTTCCCGAGTGCACTATTTCCTTTTGATCAGCTCCTTGAAATCATTCCAAGGGGTGGCGTTAGCAGTTGCCAACCCTAAAATCTGAACTTGCGCGTTCCACCAAGTTAGCGCAATCCCTTCTAAAGTACCAGTGGCGTATTTCACCCTGCGAGCCTCAGGGCATTCACACATCTCGAACACAGACTCGAGCTTTTCGAACCAGTGGAGCAGTCCAACCGCTCCTTCCGTGCCACTGAACGTGCTTGGACGACAGTCCATGAAGTTCTTGAAAGTACATACAGGTTGCTGAGCGGGTTGACCTAATGTGTAAGAACAGAATGAGGTTAAACATAAGTGTTGGTTTAGGAACGTAGGATCTAAAGATCCTAGGATGTGTTACGACTGCAGGGTATACCTCCTGCGTTTGCAGCTGCAAGTGCCGCAGCAACTTGTTCATTGATAAGAGCCGTCAACTGGGCTTGTGTCAAGTTAATACGTCCGGCCATTGATCTTCACATCAAAGGCAACATAAGTGAGAAAGGTTCGCGAATAGTGCGATGACAGAAGAGTGTAAGCACACAAGTGTTCTCAAGCAATAACAAGTAGTGAGCAATGTAATCTAAGCATACCACGAGCAAAGTTCTATGTAATTCTAGCATGTAGGCAATAAACATAAACCTTATTACCTAGGATGTTGAGTCTTGCACGTGGAGCGAAGCGTCGTTGTGGATCGTTGAGCACTGTACTGGTTATAGTCTGGTTTTAATAAAAACGTTTTTCCCCTTATTAAAATCAAGTTCTCTATAACCAATGGCTCTGATACCAATCTGTCACACCCACAAAATCCACCTGCGGAGTATCACCGCTTGGGAGCGTGACTGACCAGGATCAAGCCACCAATCATATTGAACATGTAATTAATATATAAAAGTAAATGCCATTCAACCACCAATATGAAAGGTGTTCAAAATATAAGTATGTTATCACTGTTTAGCGGAAGCGTATAAATAAAACCCAACATTATAAGGTATGAAATGTCATAAGTGTTTAACGAAACAATCACGATCCAAGCCCACAACGACCAGCTCCTCCCTGTGCAAGCTCCATGTATCTAACGACCTGCAAGGCATGTAACAGAGGATCAACAACTAGTTGAGCGAGTTCACAGAAAGTAAATGCGTAATAGTAAGTTCGTTTGTAACATATGGCTCTACTGGGCCGATATTACGTTCTATTGCCGGGGGCTTCCCATGTTGTATAACCACTAGACTATTCGTAACCATAAGTGTTCTTCATAACCCGAGAACAGTAATACGTACAAGCTTTACGTAGGTTTTACGTAAGTATCCTTCACAAACCGAGGATAGGGGTACGCGGGGGTTTACGTAGGTTTTACGTAAGTGCCTGACATAACCGAGGCAGTAGCGAGTATATGTTCACGTAGGTTTTACGTGAGTGTCCTTCGCATCCTAAGGACAGTGAGCAATACAAGTATACGTAGGTTTTACGTATGTGTCCTGCACAACCGAGGACGATGGTAGGTAGTCTAGTAATAGTGTCAGTACGAATCTATTCAACCTTATTCCTTCAATCCCAATTCCCATGCCCTGGGAATCCCATGCCTTAGTAAGAGTGTGAACTCACCTTGGTTTGCTCGGTATGTTATTGCTTCTAGGGTTATTTAAATGTCTAAGTCCGTTACACACGACCTAGGATATATTGCACATGATTCGATGTAAGTGTTTGTAGACAATTAGGGTTTACAAGTCTTTGATATCCAAGTAATCGTGTTCGGTGTAATTATCGTGTACAGAATGCTATAATAAAGATTGTTCATGCATACAATATCACCCAGTAATGTACATTATCATATAATCACATATAATCATACAGGATTCTGATCTTGGCATCCAAATTCATTCTGTCTCTTCAAGTATTATCTGAATTCAGGGCATGTATCATCACTATACTTCAGATCATATATTCAATCAAAACTCAGACAGTTCAATATTGAAAGTCGAATCTTGTGTACATTCATTAAACTCAGACATCATGTAAAAGCATACAAACTTCTGACCAAAGGGGTATGACATGCACAAAGTTCGGACATCACAACACCAATACAAAACTCGGACATAACATCACCCACATAGTCGGACCATGGGGCCACACCTTAAAACTCGGACATAACATCACCCACATAGTCGGACCATGGGGCCACACCTTAAAACTCGGACAGGGGGTGGGGGTTTTCACAAGGTCGGACTAAGGGTAGGGGCTTGAAACTCGGACCAAGGGAACAAAGGGGTCACAAGGTCGGAAAAGGGGGAGCCCTACTGAACTCGGACCATGTGGGGTGGGGGGGGGGTTTCCCCTTCCTAAAAGTCGGACAAGGTGGTCCCTTTACAAGATCGGACAACATGATCCATTGTCTAAAAGTCGGACCCCTCCTCTACATGAATAAAAGTCGGACTAGGGTTCCAAGGCCCAAAATTCGGACCAAGTCTTTGGAGCCAAAAACTCGGACAACATATATGTGCATATAATTCGGACAACACTACCATTGATCATCTGTCAAAAGTTCGGACTATATGCATATTTATTAAAAGTTCTGACTATGATTATCATTCAAAAGTTCTGACTCAAAACCCTAGTCGCGCACAGACACATAAAATCAGCAACATAACAACGTTCATACGATCCTGAAACCCTAATCTCACACATTCACAGTACAGTAATCAAATCAGATCAACGATTTTAATATATCATGTATCTTAATCATCAGGCAATCGATTATACGACTAATCAACATCATTATCGCAATAATCAGAATCCAATCAATAATCACAGAATATCATATGAAGAACTAGGGTTTTAACATGAATCAATCAATCAACGATTAACATCAAACAATGATTAAACAATTACCTTGAATTGAATCTAGATGAATTGAAAGACAAGGATTGATGCAAAAGACTTGTGCCAAAGATGAAGCAAATGATTGTAGGAGATGATCAGAGAATGTGAAAGTACGTGCTTGGTTTCTTGGGTGGTGATTAGTGAAAGGGATTAGGGTTAAGAATGATTAGGATTTCACTAATTACTCTATACATCCCTAAGTATCATATTTTACATAAGTACACCATCTCAAAATAATTCACAGTTTCACCACCAAGTTCATACATTTGACAAATCTTTCATAATTAACACATAACCATGCTCAAATACAATACACTTAACTGAATCAAAACGTTACAGTTTCACAGCAACTCATTGTGCAAGTAAACAACTAAACAAACAATGAACGTGTAATAAATGTGAAAATGGAATCTTGGAAACTCGAGTTGTCACAAGTATCCCGATGCTTTGCTGTTTTCCCAAGTCTCAAGGAAAACTAGAATCCTCCTAACAATACCCCCGAGAATAATGGGAGGTGCATCTCCTATAGCGCTACTATTGTTAAGGTGGAACTACACACCCTGGATTAAACGTCCACATAGCACAAATAGAATACAAAATCACAAGTTTCACATACACATAGGATAGAGTTTAGTTTCCAAAAGTTTCAAGTATCATAGTTTAATAGAATACATGTTGCATCCCAAAGTTTAAAGCAAAAACGGATCGAGTATACTCACAGTGATTGCTTAACAGGTTAATTGTTATTGGATCAAAGGGAGCTCGTTTAGAATTAGCCTGATTAGATTACAACGGATAAGTGTCGGACAAAGCAACGAGATTTAAACCAAGTGTCGGATCAGTCATCTTGATCGGATGGCTGTTAGATCGGATGGCTATCCGATCGGATTGCGTTCCGATTGTGATGACTATTGTGTGGGGAGGGGACGGATGGCTATTCGATAGGATGGCTATCCGATTGGATTGCCATTCGATCCAAAGTTCTAAGTTTTCAAAGATTCAAAGTCTCAAAAGATTCTAAGTGTTGAAAGGTTCCAAAGCATGTTGTCACTTTGATCGGATGGCAGTTCGATCAGAAGGCTATCCGATCGGATTGCCATTCGACGATCAAAGATTCAAAGTTCCAAAAATGGTTAAGGTTACGAGACAACGACACTTGATCGGATGGCAAGAATTCATACTCCGGTCATCTTCTTGACGGTGTACATGTCACCCGTTCGTGACGGTGTTCATGTCAGAATTCATACTCCGGTCATCTTCTTCGGCAACAATCCTTCTCCAAACCAACTCCAGACTAATTATCAAGTCTACAGTTTGTTTAATTCCAGATCTCACCGTTATAGGTAAATGTTTTAAGAAAGATGAAGATAAACATAAGTTTTTTTAGCTAAAAGTCTAGATTTAGTGAAGATTCGATGTAAAACACATGAAATTCCTTAGATCCGAGCTAGATTTTGGCAGAAATGACATCACACCATAGTTTGGACAAACCACCATGATGACGTCACCTTCAAGAGCTCAAATCTTAGAGATTCCATGGTGAAAAGTGAGATTTCAAAAGAGAATCATGTGGAGAATAGTGTGTAGATCAAATATGTACAAGAATCTAGTGTGAAACGTACCGAAATCACCGAGAATTGGAAGAAAAGCAGGAGTGCGTGCGTCTTGGTCGAGTGAGGCTATCATATCAGTGAGAATGATGTGACAGGCCTATTTATAGTGTGAGAGTGAGGGAGTGAGGCGTTGTGCACGGATCGGATGGCAGCTCGGTTGAATGGCCATCCGATCGTATGGTCATCCGATCGGTGGTCATCCGATCGGATGGTCATCCGATCGGATTGCCATTCGGCCAATCCTATCCTTTCCACGTTCCCGTCTTTGATCTGTTTTGCGAGTTAGATTAAGCGTTGCGTTGCGTATTATTGGGTAATAGTATCGCATAACTAGATTATATTATTAACACAAAAGTTTCCATAGTTTCCGCCAGTGACAAGACTCCAGTCCCTCGTTCAACCAAGTCTCAAGTTTCCCGAGCCTCAAGAGTCAAGCACCAAAGTATCAAGCCTCCTAGTATCATAGAATCGTAGTCTCTTAGCATCATAGAATCATAGTCTCATAGTATCATAGAATCATAGTCTCATAGTATCTAGTATCAAGAATCATAGCATAAGTTTCACCAAGTATCAAAAGTATCAAGTATCACATAGTATAAGGGCTAAAAGTGACAAAAGATACAAGTCTAGGGACGCGGGCGTTACAGTCTCCCCTCCTTTAGGAGATTTCGTCCCCGAAATCTAGGTAGAAGACTGCTCAAAGAGCTGTGGATACTTGGTCTTCATCTCACTTTTCAGTTCCCAAGTGAATTCGACGCCACGTTTTCCTTCCCATCGAACCTTGACTATGGGAATTTTGCTGCTCCTCAGTCGCTTGACACCCTGATCCATGATATCAACAGGTTTCTCCACAAAGTGTACAGCTTCATTTATTTGCAAGTTTTCAAGGGGAACCTGCAGTTCCTCATTGGTTAGGCATTTGTGTAGGTTGGATACGTGGAACACTGGATGCACGTTGTTTAGTTCCTGTGGTAGGTCGAGTCGGTACGCCACCTTGCCAATCCTTTTGAGTATCGTGAAAGGGCCCACATAGCGAGGAGCGAGCTTTCCTTTCTTACCAAAAAGAACTACTCCCTTCCAGGGAGATACCTTGAGAAGAACTCGGTCACCAACATCAAATTCCAGAGACTTACGCCTATTATCAGCATAGCTCTTTTGTCTGCTCCTAGCCTTGATCAAGTTATCACGGATCTGAAGAATCTTATCTTTTGTCTCTTGAATAATCTCAGGGCCAATAAATTGCTTGTCACCAATCTCATGCCAGCTGAGAGGAGATCGGCACTTGCGGTGTGACAACTCGTATTTCAGAACATGTCTTTGTGGTTAATGTAACGTGTATAAACTCTATGTGACTAATCGATGTGTTGGTTTTATGAATAAATGTTACATGCTATGTTGATATGTTATATGATTGCATGTATTGTGTGTGTATATGCCTTGTAGTCGCACAAGCCCGTTCGGTTAGCACTTATTGTACTCGAACCCAATGGGCAGCCCATGTATGGGTTCGGCCCACTCCTTTTATGCTTGTACAACCACCTAGGATAGGATTGTGTTCCTCATTAGTTACAAAACACGACACACACAAAACCCTACACTCTCTTTCCCCTCTCTTGAAGCCGACGACAATCCCCAAAGCTGAAGCCACCTCGTGAAGCTTTCTTAACCGGATCACCCTTGTGTTACCTCTTAATCGGTTAGTGTGTTTATTGTTGATTTCATGATTGAATAATGTTTTGATCTATTTGTATTACATGGTGATTTAGGGTTGGTATATGTTTGATAGTAATGAAAATTGATGAGATATGGCGTTCATGAAATCGGCTCAAACATGTGTATTTAGAGTTGATGATTTCGTGATGATGATCTTGAATCGGATGCATGTTAATCGGCTGTTATGCGAATATAATTGGATAATTGGCTGTGTTGTCATGTTAGGGTACATGTTAGTAACCAATGTCATGAGCCTGTTAATGTGATTAATGTTATGGATGTTGTTCTTGCCATGATTGTGATTAGGGTTCATAGGGATTTGATGTTAAAGCCCCTGTTTGATCGATGATTGCATGATTTGAAGTTGTTAATGTTGAATTAATTGAAAGGATGAGAAATAGGAAACTGTTAGAATGATTGTAACCGATTACCATGATTTACGGCAATCACATAACCAATCGCACAAGATCAGATTCTATAGAATCTGACCTGATCGCACAAGACTGAACGCACAAGTGCAGTCGCACAAGTTAAGTACAAGCACATAAAGCATAGTGTACGATCAGTTTATGCATGATCGCACAAGACCTTGTGGATCGCACAAGACAGCGCCGATCGCACAAGGCTTGGGCCGCACACAACTACTTAAAACTGTTATGATGTTGGGCCTCCAAGCCCAATCCCAATCGCACAAGGATTGGTCAGTCGCACAAGACCATCCGGATCGCACAAGTTACCCGGATCACACAAGATCCCTACTTGTTATTATTTGGGACGAGTATGATATTGGACTGTTTATATTGTTGGGCCGGGTTTATGTTGGATCGCACAACATGTTGTGGAACACACAACATGTTGGGCCGGGTATTATTTGGGTTTCTTTGATGAATCACACAAGCTAGAACTGTTACATGATTGTTAACGTATTTTTCATGATCCATATGTGCTCAAACGCTGTTAGTTTATGTGTAAACATACGTGCATTACTTGAACCTAGTCCTGACTTGTATGGTAACCATGCTAGAACGTGGTTGACCACTTATAACTCAAGTACCCTTTTCGTGTATCTGCCGAGCAAACCGAGGTGAGTTCACACTCTTACCAAGGCATGGGATTCCCGGTGGGTAGGGAATGGGATCGAAGGAATGGAATTTAACAAATACTTGTACTTACACTGTTACTAGACTATCTACCATCGTCCTCGGATGTGAAGGACCCATGCGTAAAACCTACGTATACTTATAATCACTACTGCCTCGGGTTGTGACAGGCACTTACGTAAAACCTACGTAAACCCCCGCGTACCACTGTCCTCGGTTGAAGAAGGACACTTACGTAAAACCTACGTAAACCTCATACGTACTACTGTTCTCGGGTTAAGAAGAACACTCATGGTTACCTCTAGTCTAGTACGTACACACATGGGAAGCCCCCACCAAATGAACATACAATTTACTTAGTTAATAACGCATGGTGATGCAAAGGACCTACCATTAGGAACTTACTTACTGTGAGCTCGCTCAACTAGTTGTTGACTCTCTGTTACATGCCTTGCAGGACCATAGGTACTCATGGAGCTTGCACGGGAGGCGCGGTCGTTGTGGGCACGAATCGTGGATGTTATGTTAAACACTTTTATGACATTTCAACTTAATACTTACGCTGGGTTTTTACATTATTGCTTCCGCTACACTTGATTATGTTTGGTTTTATAAACACCTTTCGTATTGATGAATGACATTTACTATTTACTTATACGTTCAATATGATTGGTGGCTTGATCCTGGTCATGTCACGCCTCCATGCGGTGGTACTCCGCGTGTGGATTTTGGGGGTGTGACAGATTGGTATCAGAGCCATTGGTTATAGAGAACTTGGTTTTAATATGGGGAAAACGTTTTTATTAAAACCAGACTATAACCAGAACAGTGCTCAACGATCCACAACGACGCCTCGCTCCACGTGCAAGACTCAACATCCTAGGTAATATGGTTTATGTATTATTGCCTACTTGCTAGATTACATAGGACTTTGCTCGTGGTATGCTTAGATGCACATAACCACTATTGCTTGAGAACACCTGTGTGCTTACTCTCTTCTGTCATCGCACTTCTCGCGAACCTCTCTCACTTATGTTCCCTTTGATATGAAGATCATGAGTGGACGCGTTAACATGACTCAAGCCCAGTTGACGGCTCTCATTAACGAGCAAGTTGCTGCGGCACTTGCAGCCACACAAGCAGGAGGTATACCCTGCAGTTACAAACTCACTCTAGGATCATTAGATCCTACATCCTAAGCCAACTCTTGTGTTTAACCTTGTCCTATACTTATACACGATAGGTTAACATGTTCAGCAACCTGTTTGCACTTATAAGAATTTCATGGACAGTCGTCCAAGCACGTTTAGTGGCACTGAAGGAGCAGTTGGACTCCTCCATTGGTTCGAAAAACTCGAGTCGGTGTTTGAAATGTGTGAATGCCCTGAGGCTCGCAGGGTGAAGTACGCCACTGGTACTCTAGAAGGTATTGCGCTGACTTGGTGGAATGCGCAAGTTCAGATTTTAGGGCTGGCAGCTGCTAACGCCACCCCTTGGAATGATTTCAAGGAACTCATCAAACGAGAATGCTGCACACATGATGACATCCACAAGTTGGAAGTGGAGCTCTTCCATCTGAAAATGACAGGGTCGGAAATTGAAGCTTATACGAAACAGTGAAACGAGCTGGCCATCTTGTGTCCAACTATGGTGGACCCTCCAATCAAGCGCATTGAGTTGTATCTCAAGGGGCCAGCGCCAGAAATTCAGAGCCATGTGACATCGGCTAACCTTGGTAATATCCAGGATATTCAACGCCTAGCTCATCGCCTCATAGATCAGGCAGTGGATCAGAACAGGCTGCCTAAGCGTATCAGTGCTGCTACTATCGCTACCACTTCAGCTACTCCTGCTACTCCCAGTGACAACAAGCGAAAATGGGAGGGGGATTCCAGCAAGGGTTCAGCTTCAGTTCAGTCTTAGGTGCAGCAGCGAAAGACTGACAACTATCAGAGTCCTGGTCAACAATCTTCGGGCAATCAGGGAAGGGGTGCGTATCGAGGAAATCACCCAAGGTGCAACAACTGTAACAGACACCACAGTGGCCAGTGCAACAAGGGTCGTTGCCAGAGGTGTCTCAAGATGGGTCATGAGGCCAAGGATTGTAGGAGCCCACGGCCTGTGACTCAGAACCAGCAGTAGCAGCAAACACCACAGAATCAACAACAGGGCAACAAGGGATGTTTTCATTGTGGCGCTGAAGGTCACTTCAAAAGACACTGCCCCCAGTTAAACAGAAACCAGAACAACAACAACAACAACAATAACCAAGGCAATGGAAACAACAACGGGGGAAATAACAACGATGGGAACAACGGCGCTAGGGGTCGTGCTTTTGTGCTGGGGCAGGGTGACGCAAGGAATGATCCCAACGTAGTTATGGGTAAGTTTCTTCTTGACGACTTTTATGTTACTGTATTGTTTGATTCGGGTGCGGATACCAGTTATATGTCTTGGAAAGTTAGTCAAATGCTCAAGCGCACACCCACACTTTTGAACACTAAACACGTCGTAGAGTTAGCTAACGGTAAAAGTCTAGAGGCCACACACATAGTTCAGGGTTGTAATCTTATCCTCGCCGGTCAGACTTTCTTGATCAATCTCATTCCTATAGTTTTGGGTAGTTTCGACATCGTCATTGGGATGGATTGGTTATCCCAACAGCAAGCAGAGATCTTATGCAAAGAGAAGATAGTTCGTATTCCCCGTTCTGGTCAAGAACCTCTTGAAGTTCAAGGTGACAAGAGTGGTGCAGTGGTTGGCATCATCTCCTTCCTGAAGGCCCAGAAGTGTTTACGAAAGGGTCACACTGCCATTTTGGCACTTGTTACTGACGCATCAACAAAAGAGAAGAGATTGGAGGATATCCCAGTTGTACGTGATTTTCCTCAAGTGTTTCCTGAAGACTTACCTGGTTTACCGCCTCACCGCCAGGTCGAATTCCAGATCGAGCTAGCTCCAGGAGCAGCACCCATAGCTCGTGCACCATACCGCTTAGCTCCAACTGAGCTGGAAGAACTGTCTAAGCAACTACAAGAACTCTTGGATAAGGGTTTTATTCGTCCTAGCTCTTCGCCTTGGGGAGCTCCAGTATTATTCGTGAAAAAGAAGGATGGTACCTTCAGGATGTGCATTGATTATCGCGAGCTCAACAAGGTGACAGTGAAGAATCGCTATCCTCTTCCACGTATTGATGACTTGTTCGATCAGTTGCAAGGATCGAGCTACTACTCAAAGATAGATCTGAGGTCTGGCTACCATCAGCTGAGAGTCCGGGATGAGGACGTCTCCAAAACAGCATTCAGAAGTCGCTACGACCACTACGAGTTTCTAGTTATGCCATTCGGGTTATCAAACGCGCCTGCAGTCTTCATGGATCTTATGAACAGGGTGTGTAAACCCTACCTAGATAAGTTTGTGATTGTATTCATCGACGAAATTCTGATCTACTCCAAGAGTCAGGAGGAACACGAGCAGCATTTGCAACTTATTCTGAAGCTCCTTCGAACAGAACAATTATACGCCAAGTTTTCGAAATGCGACTTCTGGCTTCGTGAAGTCCATTTTCTAGGCCATGTAGTAAACAAGGATGGGATTCATGTTGATCCATCCAAGGTAGATTCGATCAGGAACTGGCCTGCACCGCGTACACCAACGGAAATACGCCAATTCTTGGGTTTGGCGGGCTATTACAGACGGTTCATCAAGGACTTCTCAAAGATTGCTCAGCCACTTACACTACTGACACAGAAGGGTGTCACCTACCGTTGGAGTAATACTCAGGAAACAGCTTTCCAACACTTAAAGGATAGATTATGTAGCGCACCTATTCTTTCATTGCCAGAGGGCACGGACGATTTTGTGGTTTATTGCGACACATCCATTCAGGGTCTTGGATGTGTGTTAATGCAGCGCGACAAGGTCATTATTGTAACACCCGTTCTTATTATTCAAGGTTTAACGTAAATTTTACGTAAAACAATCATGTAATTAAGATTACATAAACATTTGGAAATATGGGTTTATTAAAACTTTTACAAATCATAAGTTATTCTACATAACGTGATTAAATTCGTTGTTTAAAATTTACTATGTGTCAAAGTGCGGAAGCGTGTGTCTTTATCGTGTTCGGTTCTTCACTGAGCTTGATCGTCTTCCGGCATCCAAAAGTACCTACATTTCAATAACATGAAATGCTTTAGTTATACGGGGTTTAAATCATGTCCGAACGATGTCCGGGAAACAATTGATTTTTCAATTTGAAAAAAAAAACTAAATATATAAAAAAATCTCCACCGTAAATTATGGTGGGACCGTAATTTACGGTGGCACCTGGGTTCGAGCTTTTCTACTGTAAAACAGTGGGCCACCACCGTAAATAAATCATCTCCACCGTAAATTATGGTGGGACCGTAAATTACGGTGGACCCTGGGTTCAGCCTTTCCATTTTGCCGTAATTTGACACGAAATCTTTCGTATCTTTCAAACCGCTTATCCGTTTGACCTACCGTTTCTTCCTACATGTTTGTAATTTGATTCTCCATCATATGGAGTTAAAATCCAACATCCGGCTTGATAAAATTCAAGACTTTTAAGTCTTCGGCTTATTACTCTTTTACCAAAATTTGACCCGTTCGTGATTTTATCAAACATACAAGTTTGTTTGACCCTTATTTCTCATAAACCTATTAAATTCAAAGATGTCTAACATATTGGGTTCCAATTATAGAATTATATACATTCTTTAACCCATTTTCGCCCATATGCTTATTTTGATCCGTTTGAGGTATTCAAGCATATTTTAAGCACCAATTGCTTTCATTCATTTCTAAATACATATATCCACATTTCTTAACAAAGGATCTTCCACCACAACTATATTTATGGTGGATTCGATGTGGTGATTTATATATACCAGAAATTACCCTTCAAATAGTTATTTTACGGCAAAGACTCGAATAGAGCCATTTGACTAACGTTTTACATCTTTCAACTTCTATACTCCTCCTAAGTAATTATTTAATTGTAAAACTCATTTCCAAACAACCTTTAAGGGTTGTTTATTCAATTTAGCCTACAAGGGCGTTTTGGTCAATATTAGTCCTTCATTTACGACGAATGACTTTTAGTTACTTGTTTAACCCAACTCCGATCTTTTAACTATGATTTTATTTGAAAGGGCACTAGGCCTTTCAAATATAATGACCATCGTCCGTAACATTTGGTTTACCTATTAAAGTAACCAAAAACTTAATTTAGACTTCGTTTAACTCTCATTAGCCTTACATTTAAATGAGAGTTTTCTTATTATGCGTACCTGGCTCGGATCATTACATTGACCCATTTAAGTACCTTGCCTCAATATTTACTAAGTAATAGCGATGTAAATATCCACTCGATATTTATTTCTGAAATCAAACAACTCGTCAAACCATTAGTCGATATTGTCAAAAAGTGGTATTTCCACCTTTTGACCCGTTGGTCTAAATGACCGATGATATTGGCGAGATAAAGCTTATTGCCATCTCGTCTACACGACTCGTTCCGATTTACACCGCACGGTCGTTTTAACTATAACCACCTCTTAACGCTTTTTGGCCTATTAAGGCTTACGTAATATGTATCTTTCAAAACCAATAATTATTGTCAACAAGTGTCCAAATTTCAATTTTACCCTTATGGGTTATCTTGTTCCCTACGACTACACACCGGGAACACCATATCTCAATTTCCCATTTGTCTCGTTCGAAATCAAACAACAAAAAGGTCATTCTAAACTATATGACTAGTGTAAGCTATACTTACCTTGCATCCGAATTACGTTTTTCCTTCATGCTTGCTTCGTTTGACCCGCTTCCTTTCCAAGCCTCCACCAAGCTTGTCAAGCGTCAAACTATCGTCATAATTCGTAAGACGGTTATATTAGTCATCATTAACTATGACTATTCCATCTTACATATTTTCTATCACAATTACCATTCGATCTTATTAATGGTTGGTTTGACTATTTAAAAGTCAAATCACCAATTAACACATATGATTGCACTATCAAGTTCACAAGACTCAATTAGGCACATTATCAACACTTAGTTCTCATTTAGGCATTTTAACAAACACCTAATGTGCATAATTTTACATATTTACTAACTAGTCCCTAACTAGTTATTTTTACCAAGATTAACATCAAAATTCACCACTATCACTTATGATCAATTACTCAAACTTGCAAATTGTTCAAGTATCTTGTTCCTACTAGCAACTATGATGATTTTAAACATGTGTACATCATCATCTTTACTACATAATCAAAACCCACTTGACACATAAGTGTATGATCATGAATTCACAACCATGAACATCAATTCAACAAGTAGATGACTAGGGTTTACTCCTAGACATAGTTTCACCACTAATTTCATCCAAACAACAATCATGCAAGCTCAGATTCGAGTTCTCTAGGTTTGCTCAGAATTTCAACTAGAGATTTCTCAAGAAATTTACATACCTCATGACTCCCTTTACAATGGAGATCACTAATTCATACTCGGATTTTGATTTGGTCTTGATTTGCCCCTTCAATTTGATGAAATTGTGTTGATTAGGGTTTGACCCTTCTTGGTCGCCCCTGAGCTCGATCCAGAACACACACTGTGTGTGTGTTAGTGTTTGTTTTAATTAAATAACTTTTCTAGTTGTCCCGCTTTAACCCCTCGTGTTTGGTTCGTTATTAAGTAGGCCACGACCTACTTATTTCTTTTAACAATTTTCCCACTTATTAACTAGGTTAAATGTTCCTAGTTAACTTAGCGGGTTCGGGAATATTTATGACTAAGTTTATTTTAGGTCACGTTAGGTCGGGCCTTCTATAAACTTTATTTCCTCCAAAAGCCTTTATACTACATTTATTTAATATTAGGTTTATTTATTTAAAATCCTAATATTCACCGGGCTATTTTACCACTAACGGTACTTTACCCGTCTTTTAGTATTAACATGGGTTAATTACCAAACCCGTTTTCGGCCTCCTTAAAGAGGTTTCGTCCTCGAAACCTTGCTTACATAGTTCATTGAGTTTCTAAACTCAATGCGTTTGACTTGAGTAATCTCTTAAGCATTACTCATACTTTAACCAATTGTTAGCATTACCAGAAAAATTATGGTAATATCTTTTTGGTTACAGAACCTCTACGTATCTCATATGACATAATGTAACTTGAAATAACGTAATTCCGTTATTTTTACTAGTTTAGTTAACTTAGCGATTTCCATCGCTTTTATATATTATCGAACTCTTGGTGCATTTGTCACCTCGACCCGTTTAAGGGTCCTTAGTGAAATATTTCACTTTTAGCAATACTTTCTTTTGTTTTCAGATTTGTTTATTCGGTTCAGTCATACCGAACCTACCGCTTACAAGCAAACCAAATTTATTTAAATGACCTTGACGGGTCTCACTAATTAGACTTATTAGTCCAGTTACTCTTTACCGCTTGCTTGGTTATATTGTGATTCTACTTCACATTACATTTCTTGACCGTGATTTTGTTACTTCATGTTTAATTTATATCAAATTTTCATTTTCGAAAATATCACTTTTCGAATATATCGTCTTGCGCCTATCAGTGTCAAGACTTGTATCTTTCATGCTTACTATTTAAATTCCTATCAGAATTTATGTTTGTAAAAACATTATTTCTTACTAAAACCGAAGTTTTAGTTTTAGAATCTTCTCTTTAACTTTTGTCAATCATCCATACCAGGATATTGACAGTCCATAATTTATTCTTATTTGGTCATATCCCATTATCGGGCTCATTATTCTCTTGCATTTAACGCTACCTTTATCTGGCTAGCGCTAATTTGTGCCATTCGGCATTATATTGTATTCAACATGTTTGACCTATTAATGTGAAATCCATCACTTATAAACAATCAACTTTATTCTTTGTTCAACCCTTTCGACTTCGAATAGTTGAACATATTTACTCACAATTTCTATATACGAGATTTTATAGTCATAACTCGTAATCCAAGTTACTTCGATTTTTCAACCCGCGTTCACGTCTCTTGGTTTACGCATGTGTTTAATTCTTACCCATCCACCGGGTGTTTTACTGAAGTCGTTATTATTGCAACCCTCTCGGTATGCATTAAGACCTCGCTTCATTTTTATATTCTGACTTTGTCTTTAAGTTTGATGTTTTACAAAAATGACTCGTTTAGGGTCATATTCGCATTTTCCGGGTTCGAGTGTAAGTAAACTCCCTTCCAAAGGCTTGTCTAAATCATTTTACATGTTTGCGTTTTCTGGGTTCGAGTGTAAGTACACTCCCTCCCAATACTTGTCTAAATCATTTTACATGCTTGCGTTTTCTGGGTTTGAGTGTAAGTACACTCCCTCCCAATACTTGTCTAATTCATTTTACATGCTTGCGTTTTCTGGGTTCGAGTGTAAGTACACTCCCTCCCAATACTTGTCTAAATCATTTTACATGCTTGTGTTTTTCTGGGTTCGAGTGTAAGTACACTCCCTCCCAATACTTGTCTAAATCATTTTACATGCTTGTGTTTTTCTGGGTTCGAGTGTAAGTACACTCCCTCCCAATACTTGTCTAAATCATTTTACATGCTTGTGTTTTTATGGGTTCGAGTGTAAGTACACTCCCTCCCATTACTTGTCTAAATCATTTTACATGCTTGTGTTTTTCTGGGCTCGAGTGTAAGTACACTCCCTCCCAATACTTGTCTAAATCATTTTACATGCTTCTTTGTTCCTTCATTTGGGCTCATTATCCTGATGTAATACGCTTCCGTCACTCGGTTGTGCGTTTACATTATCATCAAACATTTTGCTTATCTGATTCATTTGGGTACTTTTAAGTTAGCCCCCATTCACACTGTCCTTACTACATCGGATGTAAACGTGTCCGCCATAGGAAGTTCATGGTATCATATGTCACTACTTACTTGGCCAGAGTAAGCGATTAACACATGACACACATGACTTTTTTATAGTTTTCACATCACGCCCTATGTAAGTAACGCCTCTATTTGTTTCTCTTGGAAACAATATCCCGAATACATTTTCTATTCGGGTTTTTCCAAGTTTTTAATCTACATTATGCAACTTTCAGTTTCTACTTAATTGTTGCATATTACTATTTGTGCGATTATTTAAAATGTGCACCTGGTAATGTTTGCCCCAACGGGCGTTCCTTGCCATTAACCTTGTTCGCGGTCGTTACACGATTTAGTCCTCGGTGAGCATGCTCCTCTCGTCATACTTCGGACCGTTCTATTATTATATTCACAATTCATTTGACTCTCGTCGTCTTCAAACGCGAGTGTCCTTCAATTAAAACGTTCACAAAAGTTAGTGACATCTACTTCAATAATCGCCCGTATTCTAATACAAAGCTTTTTCTACTATACACGTCAACGCGCGTATTTTCGTCAACTATATCAATCATTTTAATTGGGGTAACGTGTATCACACGATAGCCCTATGTGTTGTTTACAACACTTTAGCATGCTAAGCTATTAACCTACTTGTACTTACCGGATTTGCGATCAAGCCTCGAACCGAACACTATTCTTTGTCAAGAGCATAAGGTTTAAGTCCAAGCATGGTTCCTCCCCACCATACTCGAATCTCTTAAACCAAGGCTCTGATACCAACTTGTAACACCCGTTCTTATTATTCAAGGTTTAACGTAAATTTTACGTAAAACAATCATGTAATTAAGATTACATAAACATTTGGAAATATGGGTTTATTAAAACTTTTACAAATCATAAGTTATTCTACATAACGTGATTAAATTCGTTGTTTAAAATTTACTATGTGTCAAAGTGCGGAAGCTTGTGTCTTTATCGTGTTCGGTTCTTCACTGAGCTTGATCGTCTTCCGGCATCCAAAAGTACCTACATTTCAATAACATGAAATGCTTTAGTCATACGGGGTTTAAATCATGTCCGAACGATGTCCGGGAAACAATTGATTTTTCAATTTGAAAAAAAAACAAAATATATAAAAAAATCTCCACCGTAAATTACGGTGGGACCGTAATTTACGGTGGCACCTGGGTTCGAGCTTTTCTACCGTAAAACAGTGGGCCACCACCGTAAAGAAATCATCTCCACCGTAAATTACGGTGGGACCGTAAATTACGGTGGACCCTGGGTTCAGCCTTTCCATTTTGCCGTAATTTGACACGAAATCTTTCGTATCTTTCAAACCGCTTATCCGTTTGACCTACCGTTTCTTCCTACATGTTTGTAATTTGATTCTCCATCATATGGAGTTAAAATCCAACATCCGGCTTGATAAAATTCAAGACTTTTAAGTCTTCGGCTTATTACTCTTTTACCAAAATTTGACCCGTTCGTGATTTTATCAAACATACAAGTTTGTTTGACCCTTATTTCTCATAAACCTATTAAATTCAAAGATGTCTAACATGTTCCAATTATAGAATTATATACATTCTATAACCCATTTTCGCCCATATGCTTATTTTGACCCGTTTGAGGTATTCAAGCATATTTTAAGCACCAATTGCTTTCATTCATTTCTAAATACATATATCCACATTTCTTAACAAAGGATCTTCCACCACAACTATATTTATGGTGGATTCGATGTGGTGATTTATATATACCAGAAATTACCCTTCAAATAGTTATTTTACGGCAAAGACTCGAATAGAGCCATTTGACTAACGTTTTACATCTTTCAACTTCTATACTCCTCCTAAGTAATTATTTAATTGTAAAACTCATTTCCAAACAACCTTTAAGGGTTGTTTGTTCAATTTAGCCTACAAGGGCGTTTTGGTCAATATTAGTCCTTCATTTACGACGAATGACTTTTAGTTACTTGTTTAACCCAACTCCGATCTTTTAACTATGATTTTATTTGAAAGGGCACTAGGCCTTTCAAATATAATGACCATCGTCCGTAACATTTGGTTTACCTATTAAAGTAACCAAAAACTTAATTTAGACTTCGTTTAACTCTTATTAGCCTTACATTTAAATGAGAGTTTTCTTATTATGCGTACCTGGCTCGGATCATTACATTGACCCATTTAAGTACCTTGCCTCAATATTTACTAAGTAATAGCGATGTAAATATCCACTCGATATTTATTTCTGAAATCAAACAACTCGTCAAACCATTAGTCGATATTGTCAAAAAGTGGTATTTCCACCTTTTGACCCGTTGGTCTAAATGACCGATGATATTGGCGAGATAAAGCTTATTGCTGACGGGTGGTCCGTTGGACAACCCTTAATCGTGTTAAAAGACGAAATAATCCTTCACTTAATCGTGTAATTATCTTGAATTAGATAACTACTGTTGCTTATGTTTCAGGTGCGGTTCGGGAGTTAAAAGATGGATTAAATGCAGCTTTGGAGGGTTTAGAGATGAACGGGTCGAGCGTGGAACAAGAGACGAAACAAAAGAAGATATATCAGCCCACCGCCGTAAATTACGGTGGACCTGGATTTCATATGGAGCCTACCGTAATTCAGACAATATGCACCGTAAACCTTTTATACCCACCGTAAACTACGGTGGAGCCGTAATTTACGGTGGTGGCTGCGATCAAATGTGTAACTGCCTCATTAAGTTGGTTTTTATGATGTCTTTTCAAGGGTTCTCATGATTGAACGGTTGGAGAACATCTTGGGGGCGAATTTTGGCTGTCTTGCTTGGTTTTGAACAATTGCTATCATTCGGTTTGTAATTTCGATTCGCATGAACATTGGATTTGCTAATATGATGATTCACCAAGCCATGTCCGGCTAAACTCTTTGGTGATCATCTTAGGTGAATGTTTCTATTAAACTTTTGTGTGTTTATTTCTGAATTTCTAGAATGATAACTTGCGTTGCTTGAATATCATGGTGTATGTTTAATTGCTTGTAATTTGTTAATCGATATTGCAATTTCTAGTCTCAATCGTACGTTCTTGGTGCCGTTGGCAATCGAGATATCACGGGAAGGGTTAGGGTTGGTTATTGATTAATTGGTCATCGGGAAACAACCTCACGTTATCTAATCCGAGTACTTTGTTCTCTTTTATCACAACAATTATCTATACACGAGTTATGTCTATGTAACTCTTTCTAGTTGGAATTACACACAATTGTTTAAAGAAACTGAATCCTAAGATGGTCATTGTTTTCCTAATCTGTTAAACAACCAATTTCAATTTGCTCTTAGTTTTTAATTTAGTTTTCTAAAACAACAATCCAAACCATTGATCTTTATTTTTTCTGCAAATTAGATTAATTGTAGTTTAAGTGCAAAGCTATACAATTGACATACCTTCCACATACTCCCTGAGTTCGATACCTTCTTACCACTATCTATAGTTGTTTTGGGGATTAAATTTGCGTGACCCACGACAATCACGTCAAATTTTGGCGCCGTTGCCGGGGAGTAGTGCGCAACGTGTGTTAGTTTAATAGTTTTGTTTTGTTATTTTCGGGTTTACGCTGGTTGTGTTTTAGTGTGCAGGTACTTCAGGTGTATGCATACTAGGGGCTCTCACAGGTCATCACCGCTATCGTTTGATCCGGAAATTGAAAGAACGCTAAGACAAAACAAAGTTTTAGTACGAGAAAACAAGATCATTGGTTCACCCACTTCACCCATCACACCGAGAAACATCATGGCTGATTCTCAAATTCCACCTACAACGGGTCAAATGACCTCATCCTTTATACCTACTTCCACCCAACCATCACCAAACACCACATTACCTAATACCACCGCCGAATTCACACCATCCAATGTCACCCAACCAATCACCACTCAAGCTGAACCCGCCATCACCTACAACCCATCCACCACAATCCCACCATTATCCCACTTCTTTCCCCCAACTACGGGTCAATCATCATCCACTTTCACAATTGCACCAAATTCAACCATTGTGCATACTACTTCATCCTTTAGACCACAACAATCGGGTTTTCAGTATTCGACCATCCCATTTGGGCAAACTTCGGGAATTCAAGGAGATGGTTATGATGAAGGATTTGAAGATTTTGAGGGTTATGAAGAGGATGGGTATTTTTATGGAGGTTATGGTGATCAAGGAGATTTTGGATATGTTCAAAGTCAATCCCAAGGGATGGCAAGTGTTGGTGGAATGCCACAACAACAACTTATACCACAACACATTCGGCCAAGACCACAAGGGCCACCAATGTAACAACCTATTCCATTGCAACAAGTCCGGCCACAACATGTACAACAACAATTCCAAAGGCCACCTCAACGCCCACCGATGCGACAACAACAGTTTCAACAACCAATCGCACCACAAGGGCAAGTACCAAGGCCAAATGGTCCTATTATTCCAAGAGGTAGGTATGGTGTACCAAGGAGACACCTTAGAGAAAATGTGAGGGGCATCGAAGCACATTTTCGGCCGGTAATCACTCAAAACCCTTCACCGGTAGTCATTCCTCATAATGATCAAGGGCGAACATTTGAAGTAAGGACCAACTCTTTGCAAAGTTTACCAAAGTATAAGGGGTTGGCAACGGAGGAGCCTTACTTTCATTTAGAGGCTTATGACTGAATTTGCAACACTCTTGGGAGTCAAGGGTTTTCGGCCGACGATATCAAATTGGTATTATTCCAATTTTCTTTGGAAGATAAGGAGAAGAAGTGGTTTTACACGTTACCTTCGGCATCCATATATACATGGGGGGAGATGCAATAAACTTTCTTGGATGAGTTTTACACCGCCCAAAAGACCAACGATGCAAGAAAGGGGTTGAGAAGCTTCCAACAACAACATGGTGAGATGTTTCACGAGGTATTCGAGCGTTTCAATATGATGATTAAAAATTGCCCTCACCATGGAATTGAATTGTGGGAGTTGATGAATGCCTTCCACGAGGGGTTGAGTGCCGAAGATGCACGTGATTTGATGTCCATTACCCGTGGAACTTTTGGAACAAATTATGAGAACGATGATTGGTAGTTCTTGGAAAGCATGGCAACTACATCAAAGAGGAAAGCTCAAGCCTCAAGAAGAGCTCGACCGGCCATTGCCCGACCTCAAGTGCACGCCATAGATGATGGTAATGTTCAAACCACTAACCAAATTTATGATGTTTGTGCTTTGTGTAATGAAATAGGTCATGCGGCTGAAAATTGCCAAGGGATGTTGGAAGGGCAATACGAAGAAGTCCATGTGGTTCAAGGTCAAGGTCAAGGAGGAGGTGGTAGGAATTACAATAACATGAACTCTAACACCTACCACCCCGGGTTGAGGAACCACCCGAATTTTCGGTACGGGAATCCTTCAAATCAAGCAAACCCGAATTTTCAAGGTAGCCAAGGTAACTTTGGTTCACGCCAATCTTAGAATAACCAAGGTGGATATCGAGGCGGAAATAACCAAGGTTATCAAAAACAATACCAAACGGGTCAAGAACAAGGGGGGTCTTCGGGTGGAAACGAGATGATGGAGATGCTAAAGAGCATGCAAATGGAGATGCAAAAACGGAACCAACTTGATGAAGTGCGAATGCAAAAGGATGAGGTTCGTGACAAAAGCATCCAATCACTAACAACCCAAATGGGTCAATTAGCAACCGATGTGGCGGAGTTGAAGAAAGGCAAGGGTCAACTTCCAAGCGATACTAAGGTAAACCCTTCATATGGGTCGTCACGAGGTAATGTTAATATTAATCATGTTAGTGTTTTAAGAAGTGGAAAAGAATTTAAAGCCAATGTGTCACCCGAATTGGTTGAGGGGGTAGTTGAGGATGTTACGGGTAATGAAAGTGATGATGAAGTTTCACCGGTTAAACCAATAGAAACAATTGTTAAAAAACCAGGTTTGGGTGAAAACGAAAAGAATGAAAAAGTTGAGGGTGAACCGAGTCAAGTCCCGTTTCCATCGGCCTTACTTGACCCGGGAAAGAAAAATTTTATTGTGTCGAGAGGTCCTCAAAAAGAGGAGATGTGGGACATGTTTAAACAAGTGAAAATAAATCTCCCACTTCTCGATGCAATAAAACAAGTCCCCGCTTATGCAAAATTCTTAAAAGAATTATGTACACAAAAAAGGCAAAACAAGAAGAAAGTGCCTAAGCGGGTGGATTTAACCGGGCAAGTGAGTGCGGTTTTGAATGGGGAGCTTCCTCCTAAGCTCCAAGATCCGGGCACGCCATTGATTAATATACAAGTTGGAAATTTTCAAATGGCTAAGGCGTTGCTAGATCTTGGAGCCGGAGTTAGTATTTTACCGGGGGGCTTATATGACCAATATGACTTTGGTCCGTTAGCAAGGGTTGAGACAACGGTTGTTTTAGCCGATTTGTCTCATAAGTTACCTCGGGGTATGGTTCAAAATGTAATTGTGAAAATTGATGAGTTTTATTACCCGGTTGACTTTTTAGTCTTGGATTACTCATCGGCGGACCCTAAGCAACAACAAAATATAATTTTGGGTCAGCCGTTTTTAAGCACCGCACATGCTATTATTGATTGTAGATTTGGTACAGTTGATATGGCTTTTGGAAATAGAAAAATGCGTTTGAATGTTTTTACTAACAATTCTAATGCTAATGGTGTTGATGAGTGTTTCATGGCAGATATAGTTGACGGATGCAACCCGCATGAGTATGAGGAGGATGGTTTGGATATTTGCCTGTGTGATTTTTCTGAACAGGTACATGCTTATGCACTCCGGGTTGAAGAGGAAGCGCAAGATGCGATGGCGTTGAAAGAAGGTCGACCACCATGGACCCACCAGTTCGAGGGTCTACCAGTGGAGATTGATTCGGGTACGAAACCATCATTAGAGGAACCACCAAAGTTGGAGCTCAAAGACTTGCCTAGCCACTTGAAGTATGTGTTTTTAGGGGATAATGACACCTTACTGGTCATTATTGCCTCTAATTTGGAGTTGGCACAAGAGCAAGCGTTGATGGAGGTTTTAAAAGAGAACAAGGGAGCTATTGGATGGACGATTGCCGACCTCAAAGGAATTAGTCCATCCATTGTCATGCATAAAATCATTACCACTGAAGATGCAAAGCCGACACGAGAGGCTCAAAGGCGATTAAATCCGAACCTACGGGAGGTAGTTAAGAAAGAGGTGATTAAATGGTTGGATGCGGGAATTATTTATCCAATTTCGGATAGTGCTTGGGTGAGTCCCACCCAAGTTGTGCCTAAGAAGGCCAGCATTCAAGTAGTCAAGGATGAAAGTGGTGAACAAATTGCCACCCGACCGGTTACCGGGTGGCGTGTATGTATTGACTACCGAAAATTGAATGCCGCCACTTCTAAAGATCATTTCCCGCTACCATTCATTGATCAAATTATTGAAAAACTATTGGGTCAAAAATACTACTGTTTTTTGGATGGGTATTCGGGTTACAACCAAATCGCCATACACCCGGATGACCAACACAAGACCACCTTCACTTGTCCATATGGCACCTTTGCCTTTCGGCGAATGCCATTTGGCTTGTGCAATGCTCCGGCAACTTTCCAACGATCTATGATGAGTATATTCTCGGACATGGTTGGAGAGTCGCTCGAAGTATTTATGGATGACTTCTCCATTTTTGGCACTACTTTTGATGCTTGCCTCAACGAATTACAAAAGGTTTTAAAAAGGTGCGTTGAGAAAAATCTAGTGCTAAGTTGGGAGAAAAGTCATTTCATGGTGCAAGAGGGCATTGTGTTGGGTCATGTGATTTCTGAAAGGGGGATGGAGGTGGATAAGGCAAAAATACAGGTAATATCATCTTTGCCACCTCCGAAAAATGTTAAGGGTGTAAGGTCATTCTTGGGACACGCGGGTTTTGTCACACCCCCAAAACCCACGTGCGGAGTATCACCGCTTGGGAGCGTGACTGACCAGGATCAAGCCACCAATCATATAGAACAATGTTAAAGTAATAGCAATTAAACCAAGCCAAATCCATATGAAAGGTGTTTCCAAAACATAAGTAAGTTATCATTGTTTAGCGGAAGTGTATAAGTAAAACCCAATATAAATAAGTATGTAATGTCATAATGTGTTCAACAAACAATCACGATCCAAGCCCACAACGACCAGCTCCTCCCTGTGCAAGCTCCATGTATCTAACGACCTGCAAGGCATGTAACAGAGGATCAACAACTAGTTGAGCGAGTTCACAGAAAGTAAATGCGTAATAGTAAGTTCGTATGTAACATGTGGCCCTACTGGGCCGGTAGTACGTTCTATTGGTGGGGGCTTCCCATGTTGTATATCCACTAGACTATTTGTAACCATAAGTGTTCTACATATCCCGAGAACAGTAACACGTACAAGTTTACGTACGTTTTACGTAAGTAATCCTTCACAACCGAGGATAGGGGTACGCGGGGGTTTACGTAGGTTTTACGTAAGTGCCTGACACAACCGAGGCAGTAGTGAGTATAAGTTCACGTAGGTTTTACGTGAATATCCTTCACAACCGAGGATAGCGAGTAGCATAGGTATACGTAGGTTTTACGTATGTGTCCTGCACAACCGAGGACGATGATATGGTAGTCTAGTAACAGTGTATGTACGAATCTAGTCAATCTCATTCCTTTAATCCCATTCCCAAGCCCTTGGGAATCCCATGCCTTAGTAAGGGTGTGAACTCACCTTGGTTTGCTCGGTATGCTATGCTCTAGAGTTTATCAAATGTCTAAGTCCGTTACACACGACCTAGGATATGTTGCACATACTTGTCGTAAGTATATAGAATCAATTAGGGTTTGCTAGTCTTTGATACTCAAGCAATGTGCTATGTGTGTTCACTGTGTACAGGATGATATGATGAAGATTGTTCCTATCTACAGCATCACACAATCATATACGATAACATACGGTAGCATGCTGTAATGCACAGAACATACAGAACATACAATAGGCTCTATACACTGGTGTTTACAGGTAACTTGCTTCATACATCGTATGCAATTCTGACAATCAACAACGTTTAACACTTAAACAAAGCATAAGGCATGAGAACTCGGCACTATATCACAAGTAAGAAGGTCGGGCTAAGCATGATAAGCAAATTTGGACTTTGAAACATCTTATAAAAGTCGGACATCAACAAACAATGAAAGTCGGATCATGTTCATGTGATTAAAAGTCGGACTAGTTACATATAATTTGAAAGTTGGACAAGAGATGAAGGGGGGGGGCCTTCCCTGTTTGAAAGTCGGACTAGAGGAACAAGCCACATAGCTCGGACCCCCTTTCAGCCTAAAGGTCGGACATGGGAACAATTATGAAGGTCGGACCATTGGGGTTGGGACTTAAAACTCGGACCACCCAATCCCTTGCCAAAACTCGGACATTATTAATCATTCACAAACTTCGGACCTACATAAGTTGATAAAACTCGGACCTTTATATGATGTTAAAGGTCGGACATGAGTTTAAGCTTAAAAACTCGGATCCAAAGACTTCCTTTATCAAAAGTCGGACCCAGTGATTCATAATAGAACTCGGACCTATATCCTATTGAAGCTCGGACTGATATAGTGCTTATAAAACTCAGACTTAGTTCCCTTGATAAAACTCGGATCTAATATACATCAATTAACTCGGATAAGATATGAACATGATTAAAGTTCGGACATAATCAACAAGCACAAACTCGGACCTATTGCTTCTCCAAAGTTCGGACAGTAGCAAGCACACCAAAAACTCAGACAACCATCAATCATACATACGAACATTTCATTGCGATTGTATCAATTACATTCATACCTTCAACAGTGTTTCTAACCCTAATTTCATTCATAATTACGACAGAAACAAAATCAATCAACCTATGATCAATAACAACAATCATTACAGGAACAATCCATCAAACATACAACTAATCATCATCATCACAATATTCAACATCAATTGAAAACACAGAACAGTCATATGATAAACTAGGGTTTTCAAGAATTACAAGAATCATGAATTAAAGATAATCAAACAATCAATAACCATTTACCTTGAATGATTCTAGAGAAAAAGAGGAATCAAGAGTGATGAATGTCTTGTGCCAATGATGGTGGTGATGATGATTGCTAGGGAATTAGAGAATACAGTGTTTTGGTTTTTGTGAAAGTGATTAGTGAAAAGGGATTAGGGTTAACAATGATTAGAGTTTCACTAATTATTCTATGCATCCCTAAGTATCATAATTTACAATAGCACACCATCTCAAAATAGTTCACAGTTTCACCACCACATTCATACATTTGACAAAACTTTCATAATCAACACATATACTTAACTGAATAAAAAACGTTACAGTTTCACCGCAACTAATTGTGCAAGCAAACAATTAAACAATCAATAAACGTGCAATAAATGCGTAATAGAAATCTTGGAAATTCGAGTTGTCACATTATCCCCAACTTGAAAGAAATTTCATCCCGAAATTTAGCATGCGGTTACTGAGGAAGCTAGGTAAGCTGTATCGTTTACTGGTTTTCCTGGGGTGTCACATCATCCCCCCGTTGATTTGGAATTTCGTCCCGAAATTCCGCAGTAGTAGCTTCAGTCTCAGTAGTGGTTGCATTGGTTCCGAATAACTGGGGGTACTTTTCTTTCATTTGGTCTTCGCGTTCCCAGGTGTACTCTGGGCCACGACGGGAGTTCCAACAAACTCGAACAAGAGGGATTCTCTTGTGTTTGAGGACCTTAACATCCCAGTCCGTGATTTCAACTGGTTCCTCGACGAACTGCAACCGCTCGTCGATAGTGAGTTCCTTAAAAGGGACTATGAGGGTCTCATCTGACAGGCACTTCTTCAGATTCGATACGTGAAATACATTGTGAACTGCACCGAGTTCAGCTGGTAGGTTTAGCTTGTAGGCCACTTTGCCTATTTTCTCAATGATTTCGAACGGTCCAACATATCGTGGATTGAGCTTGCCTCGTTTACCAAATCGAACCACACCCTTCCAGGGTGAGACTTTTAGTAAAACCCGATCCCCGACCTGAAATTCCAAAGGCTTCCTACGTTTGTCCGCGTAGGCTTTCTGACGGTCGCGTGCTGCCGCCATGCGTTGTCGTATCTGTGCAATCTTTTCCATGACGTCCACTACAATCTCTGGACCCGTGATCTGACTATCCCCCACCTCTGCCCAACAGAGAGGTGATCGGCATTTACATCCGTACAATGCCTCGAATGGAGCGGCTTGTATGCTGGTGTGATAACTGTTATTATACGAAAACTCCACCAAAGGGAGATGCTTTTCCCAGCCGTTGCCGAAATCAATAACACACGCTCGAAGCATGTCTTCTAGAGTTTGAATCGTGCGCTCAGACTGCCCATCCGTCTGAGGATGATATGCTGTGCTCATGTCTAATCGTGAGCCAAAAATTTGTGCATTGCTTGCCATAGCTCTGACGTGAATCGTGCATCCCGATCCGAAATGATAGAGGTTGGTACTCCGTGCCTCGAAACAACTTCTTTCAAGTAGACGTCTGCTAAGGTAGAGAACTTATCTGTTTCCTTTATTGCCAGGAAATGGGCAGACTTTGTGAGTCGATCTACGATCACCCAGATAGTATCATTCCCACGCTGGGATCTAGGCAGGCCAGTAACAAAATCCATGGAAATTTCTTCCCATTTCCACTGTGGTATCCTGGGTTGTTGCAGTAGGCCCGCTGGTTTCTGATACTCCACTTTGACTTTTGCACATGTCAAACACTTGCCGACATAATTCGCGATGTGGGCTTTCATGCTAGGCCACCAATATGTTGTTTTGAGATCGTGGTACATCTTATCCGACCCTGGATGTACCGAGTAGCGGGACTTGTGAGCTTCGTCCATTACCAGCTCGCGTAAACCGCTAAAAAGTGGGACCCAAATACGTCCTGTTACATAGTAGGCGTCGTCTTCCTTTTGTTCCATTCGTTGCCTTGAGCCGCGTAAGGCTTCAGCTTTGACGTTTTCAGGCTTTAATGCTTCCATCTGAGCAGTTCGTATCTGTGCGGGAAGACTGGACTGAATAGTGAGCTGCAAGGCTCGTACGCGTCTAGGTAGAGTGTCTTTCCGACTGAGAGCGTCAGCCACAACATTGGCCTTGCCTGGATGGTACTTGATGGCGCATTCGTAATCATTAAGTAATTCGACCCATCGTCATTGACGCATGTTCAATTCCTTCTGCTTGAAGATATGCTCGACTCCAGTGATCGGTGTAAATAGTGCACTTGGTACCGTACAGGTAGTGTCGCCATATCTTAAGCGCAAAAACAACAGCTCCCAGCTCTAAATCGTGCGTCGTGTAGTTCCGTTCATGAACCTTGAGTTGACGAGAGGCGTAGGCAATAGCTTTATCCCGCTGCATCAATACACAACCAAGCCCCTGTATCGATGCGTCACAATAAACCACGAAGTCATCCGTGCCCTCGGGCAGTGAGAGAATAGGTGCGCTGCATAGTCTATCCTTCAGGTACTAAAAGGCCGTTTCTTGTGTGTTACCCCAACGATAGGTAACACCTTTCTGTGTCAACATAGTAAGCGGCTGCACGATCTTGGAGAAGTCTTTAATAAATCGTCTGTAATACCCCGCCAAACCCAAGAATTGGCGTATTTCTGTTGGTGTACGCGGTGCAGGCCAGTTCCTGATCGAATCTACCTTGGATGGATCGACATGGATCCCATCCCTGTTCACCACATGGCCTAAGAAGTGGACTTCACGAAGCCAGAAGTCGCATTTTGAAAACTTTGCGTACAGTTGCTCCTTTCGAAGAAGTTCCAAGATAAGACGTAAGTGCTGCTCGTGTTCCTCCTGACTCTTGGAGTAGATCAGAATGTCGTCGATGAAGACAATGACGAACTTGTCAAGATAAGGCTTGCACACCCTGTTCATAAGATCCATGAAGACTGCAGGCGCGTTCGTAAGCCCGAATGGCATGACAAGAAACTCGTAATGACCGTAGCGAGTTCTGAATGCTGTCTTGGAGACGTCCTCATCCCGGACTCTCAGCTGATGATACCCTGACCTTAGATCAATCTTGGAATAGTAACTCAACCCTTGCAACTGGTCGAATAAGTCGTCAATACGAGGAAGAGGATAGCGGTTCTTCACTGTGACTTTGTTCAGTTCGCGGTAATCGATGCACATCCTGAAAGTGCCATCCTTCTTTTTCACGAATAGTACTGGAGCTCCCCAAGGCGAAGAGCTTGGACGAATAAAGCCCTTATCCAAGAGCTCTTGTAGTTGCTTTGATAGTTCTTCCAGTTCCGATGGAGCTAAACGATACGGTGCGCGAGCTATAGGTGCTGCTCCTGGAGCTAGCTCGATTTGAAACTCGACCTGGCGATGAGGCGGTAGACCAGGTAAATCTTCAGGAACACCTGAGGAAATTCGCGTACAACTGGAATATCCTCTATTCTTTCCTCTTTCGAAGCTGCATCAATAACTAGTGCCAAGATAGCCGTATGACCCTTTCGTAAACATTTCTGAGCCTTCAGGAAAGAGATGATGCCAACCACTGCACCACTCTTGTCGCCTTGAACTTCGAGAGGTTCCTTATCCGAACGAGGAATACGAATGATCTTCTCCTTACATAGAATCTCTGCCTGCTGCCTAGATAACCAATCCATGCCGATGACGATGTCGAAACTACCCAGAACTATAGGAATAAGGTCGATGGAGAAAGTCTGACCCGCTAGAACGATGTTACAACCCTTGACTACATGCGTGGCTTCTACGCTTTTACCATTTGCTAGTTCTACGACATGTTTGGTGTTTAGGGGTGTTGGTGTACGTTTTAACAATTTACTCATTTTCAAAGACATATAACTCGTATCCGCACCCGAATCAAACAAAACAGTAACATAAATATCGTCGAGAAGAAACTTACCCATAACGACGTTGGGATCATTTCTGGCATCACCCTGCCCCAACACAAACGCACGACCCCTTGCTTCATTGCCATTGTTGTTCCCACCGTTGTTGTTGTTGTTGCCATTACCCTGATTGTTGTTATTGTTGTTGTTGTTCTGGTTCCTGTTCAGCTGAGGGCAGTGCCTTTTGAAGTGACCCTCTGCACCGCAATGAAAACACCCTTTGTTGCCCTGCTGCTGATTCTGCTGTGCTGGTGACTGCTGCTAATTCTGGTTCGCAGGCCGAAGGCTTCTACAATCTTTGGCCTCATGACCCATCTTGAGGCATCTTTGACAGCGACCCTTGTTACACTGGCCACTGTGGTGTCTGTTACAGTTGTTACACTTTGGGAGGTTCCCACGATATCCGCCCTGCCTGTGGCTACCTGAAGAGTGCTGACTGGGACTCTGATAACTGTCAGTCTTTCGCTGCTGGACCTGTGACTGAACTGAAGCTGATCCCTTGCTGGAATCCCCATCCCATTTTCTCTTGTTGTCACTGGGAGTAGCAAGTGTAGTAGCAGTGGTAGCGGTAGCAGTAGCGCTGATACGTTTAGGCAATCTGTTCTGATCCACTGCCTGATCTGTGATACGATGAGCGAGGCGCTGAATAGCCTGAATGTTGTCAAGATTAGCCGATGTCACATGGCTCTGAATCTCTGGTGCTAATCCCTTGAGGTACAACTCGATGCGCTTGTATGGAGGGTCCACCATAGTTGGACACAGCACGGCCAGCTCGTTTGACCGTTTAGTATAAGCTTCGATTTCTGACCCAGTCATTTTCAAATGATAAAACTCATCTTCCAGCTTGTGGATATCTTCCCGAGTGCAGTATTCCCTTTTTATCAGTTCCTTGAAATCATTCCATGGGGTGGCGTTAGCGGCTGCCAACCCTAAGATCTGCACTTGCACGTTCCACCAAGTTAACGCGATCCCTTCCAAAGTACCAGTGGCATACTTGACCCTGCGAGCCTCAGGGCATTCACACATCTCGAACACAGACTCGAGCTTTTCAAACCAGTGGAGGAGTCCAACTGCTCCTTCAGTGCCACTGAATGTGCTAGGACGACAATCCATAAAGTTCTTGAAAGTGCAGACGGGCTGCTGAGCGTGTTGACCTATTGTGTACGAATAGGACAAGGTTAAACACAAGAGTTAATGTAGGATCTAAAGATCCTAGTGTGAGTCTAAACTGCAGGGTATGCTACCTGCTTGAGCAGCTGCAAGTGCCGCAGCAACTTGTTCATTAACGAAAGCCGTCAGCTGGGCTTGTGTCATGTTAATTCATCCGGCCATTGATCTTCACATCAAAGGCAACATAAGTGAGAAAGGTTCGCGAATAGTGCGATGACAGAAGAGTGTAAGCACATAGGTGTTCTCAAGCAATAACAAGTAATGAGCAATGTAATCTAAGCATACTACGAGCAAACTTCCATGCAATTCTAGCATGTAGGCAATAAACATAAACCTTATTACCTAGGGTGTCGAGTCTTGCACGTGGAGCGAAGCGTCATTGTGGATCGTTGAGAGCACTGTTCTGGTTATAGTCTGGTTTTAATAAAGACGTTTTCCCCATATTAAAACCAAGTTCTCTATAACCAATGGCTCTGATACCAATCTGTCACACCCCCAAAACCCACGTGCGGAGTATCACCGCTTGGGAGCGTGACTGACCAGGATCAAGCCACCAATCATATAGAACAATGTTAAAGTAATAGAAATTAAACCAAACCAAATCCATATGAAAGGTGTTTCCAAAACATAAGTAAGTTATCATTGTTTAGCGGAAGCGTATAAGTAAAACCCAATATAAATAAGTATGTAATGTCATAATGTGTTCAACAAACAATCACGATCAAAGCCCACAACGACCAGCTCCTCCCTGTGCAAGCTCCATGTATCTAACGACCTGCAAGGCATGTAACAGAGGATCAACAACTAGTTGAGCGAGTTCACAGAAAGTAAATGCGTAATAGTAAGTTCGTATGTAACATGTGGCCCTACTGGGCCGGTAGTACGTTCTATTGGTGGGGGCTTCCCATGTTGTATATCCACTAGACTATTTGTAACCATAAGTGTTCTACATATCCCGAGAACAGTAACACGTACAAGTTTACGTACGTTTTACGTAAGTAATCCTTCACAACCGAGGATAGGGGTACGCGGGGGTTTACGTAGGTTTTACGTAAGTGCCTGACACAACCGAGGCAGTAGTGAGTATAAGTTCACGTAGGTTTTACGTGAGTATCCTTCACAACCGAGGATAGCGAGTAGCATAGGTATACGTAGGTTTTACGTATGTGTCCTGCACAACCGAGGACGATGATATGGTAGTCTAGTAACAGTGTATGTACGAATCTAGTCAATCTCATTCCTTTAATCCCATTCCCAAGCCCTTGGGAATCCCATGCCTTAGTAAGGGTGTGAACTCACCTTGGTTTGCTCGGTATGCTATGCTCTAGAGTTTATCAAATGTCTAAGTCCGTTACACACGACCTAGGATATGTTGCACATACTTGCCGTAAGTATATAAAATCAATTTGGGTTTGCTAGTCTTTGATACTCAAGCAATGTGCTATGTGTGTTCACTGTGTACAGGATGATATGATGAAGATTGTTCCTATCTACAGCATCACACAATCATATACGATAACATATGGTAGCATGCTGTAATGCACAGAACATACAGAACATACAATAGGCTCTATACACTGGTGTTTACAGGTAACTTGCTTCATACATCGTATGCAATTCTGACAATCAACAACGTTTAACACTTAAACAAAGCATAAGGCATGAGAGCTCGGCACTATATCACAAGTAAGAAGGTCGGGCTAAGCATGATAAGCAAATTTGGACTTTGAAACATCTTATAAAAGTCGGACATCAACAAACAATGAAAGTCGGATCATGTTCATGTGATTAAAAGTCGGACTAGTTACATATAATTTGAAAGTCGGACAAGAGATGAAGGGGGGGCCTTCCCTGTTTGAAAGTCGGACTAGAGGAACAAGCCACATAGCTCGGACCCCCTTTCAGCCTAAAGGTCGGACATGGGAACAATTATGAAGGTCAGACCATTGGGGTTGGGACTTAAAACTCGGACCACCCAATCCCTTGCCAAAACTCGGACATTATTAATCATTCACAAACTTCGGACCTACATAAGTTGATAAAACTCGGACCTTTATATGATGTTAAAGGTCGGACATGAGTTTAAGCTTAAAAACTTGGATCCAAAGACTTCCTTTATCAAAAGTCGGACCCAGTGATTCATAATAGAACTCGGACCTATATCCTATTGAAGCTCGGACTGATATAGTGCTTATAAAACTCAGACTTAGTTCCCTTGATAAAACTCGGATCTAATATACATCAATTAACTCGGATAACATATGAACATGATTAAAGTTCGGACATAATCAACAAGCACAAACTCGGACCTATTGCTTCTCCAAAGTTCGGACAGTAGCAAGCACACCAAAAACTCAGACAACCATCAATCATACATACGAACATTTCATTGCGATTGTATCAGTTACATTCATACCTTCAATAGTGTTTCTAACCCTAATTTCATTCATAATTACGGCAGAAACAAAATCAATCAACCTATGATCAATAACAACAATCATTACAGGAACAATCCATCAAACATACAACTAATCATCATCATCACAATATTCAACATCAATTGAAAACACAGAACCGTCATATGATAAACTAGGGTTTTCAAGAATTACAAGAATCATGAATTAAAGATAATCAAACAATCAATAACCATTTACCTTGAATGATTCTAGAGAAAAAGAGGAATCAAGAGTGATGAATGTCTTGTGCCAATGATGGTGGTGATGATGATTGCTAGGGAATTAGAGAATACAGTGTTTTGGTTTTTGTGAAAGTGATTAGTGAAAAGGGATTAGGGTTAACAATGATTAGAGTTTCACTAATTATTCTATGCATCCCTAAGTATCATAATTTACAATAGCACACCATCTCAAAATAGTTCACAGTTTCACCACCACATTCATACATTTGACAAAACTTTCATAATCAACACATATACTTAACTGAATAAAAAACGTTACAGTTTCACCGCAACTAATTGTGCAAGCAAACAATTAAACAATCAATAAACGTGCAATAAATGCGTAATAGAAATCTTGGAAATTCGAGTTGTCACATTATCCCCAACTTGAAAGAAATTTCGTCCCGAAATTTAGCATGCGGTTACTGAGAAAGCTAGGTAAGCTGTATCGTTTACTGGTTTTCCTGGGGTGTCAATAGACGTTTCATTAAGGGTTTTAGTGTTATCACCAAACCCTTATGCAACTTGTTATTGAAAGATGTCCCATTTGATTTTACTAACGAGTGTATGCAAGCTTTCACTGTTTTGAAGGAACACTTGGTCAAGGCTCCTATTTTGCAACCACCAGATTGGTCAAAGCCGTTCGAGATAATGTGTGATGCGAGCGACACCACTATTGGTGCAGTTTTTTGGGTCAACGGGTTGACAAGAAACCGGTGGTTATTTACTATGCAAGCAAAACTTTATCCGAAGCGCAACTTAACTACACCACAACCGAGAAGGAATTACTAGCGGTGGTGTATGCTTTGGATAAGTTTCGCTCGTATATTTGGGGGAGCAAAGTAGTGGTTTATTCGGATCATAGTGCGGTCCGGTACTTGATGGAGAAAAAAGACGCGAAGCCTCGTTTGATTCGGTGGGTCTTATTATTACAAGAGTTCGATCTAGAAATCCGAGATAAAAAGGGAAGTGAGAATGTAGTGGCGGATCATTTGTCTCGGATTCCGGTGGAAGGGACCGATGATGTGAGTGAAATTAATGAAAGTTTTCCCGATGAGCAACTTTTAGCCGTTTCCACTTTCGTTGCACCGTGGTATGCTCATTATGTCAATTATTTAGCCACGGGTGCCATCCCAAGTCATTGGACCAAAAAGCGTCGACAACAATTCATGGTCCAAGTAAAGCAATACATTTGGGATGAACCGGATCTCTTCAAGATTGGACCGGATCAAGTTATACGAAGGTGCGTGCCCGAAACAGAAGTGTTGGAAATTTTGACCCATGCCCATTCGTCCGCATGTGGGGGTCACTTTAGTGGGCATAAAACAGGCTATCGGGTTCTTTCATCTGGGTTTTATTGGCCCACCATTTTCAAGGATGCAATTGAATTCTCCAGAAATTGTATAAATTGCCAAAAAATGGGTAGTATATCGAAGAGGGATGAGATGCCGTTACAACCGATCTTGGTTGTTGAGATATTTGATGTATGGGGGATAGATTTTATGGGTCCCTTCCCGAATTCGAATGGCTTCTTATACATTTTGGTAGCGGTGGATTATGTCTCGAAGTGGATTGAGGCTATTGCAACACGAACGAACGACCATTCGGTTGTTTGTAAATTTGTTCAATCCAACATCTTTTCTCGCTTCGGAATCCCGCGGGTTATTATAAGTGATGGTGGTTCGCATTTCAAGAACTTCAATTTCGGAAAATTATTGAAAAGATATAGCGTGAATCACCGAGTTGCCACACCTTACCATCCGCAAACAAGTGGACAAGTCGAAGTGTCCAACCGTCAAATCAAAGAGATTCTCATGAAGACGGTAAGAACGGATAGAAAGGATTGGTCGAGCAAGTTAGACGATGCATTGTGGGCATACCGAACGGCCTACAAGACTCCTATTGGCACAACGCCTTACCGGATGGTGTACGGTAAGGGTTGTCACTTGCCAATGGAGTTGGCGCATCGGGCACATTGGGCGATCAAGACGGACAACACGGGATTTTTGAGGGGGTAGGGTAATTTTTACAAGTTTTTGAAAAAATTAAAAAAAAACCATAAAAAAATCGAAAAAATTGAAAAACATAAAAAATGATACCTTAAAACAACATTTTGCACGAATCAGGATCGCCCAGTATCCACCGTAATTTACGGTTTTACCGTAATTTACGGTGGAAAGGAAATATGGTTGATCTTTACGGTAATTTTAGACTGATTTACGGTAACCATTCCTTTTCAGAGTGTACCGTAATTTACGGTATGACCGTAAATTACGGTGAGTGATGAAATTTTCTGAGTTTTACGGTGCAGTTCTACTGATTTACGGTGAAGATTGGTGATTCAGGTCTCACCGTAAATTACGGTTTGACCGTAATTTACGGTACGCATTAAAACTTGATATATTTGTCCGGTTCTTGTATATTAAAAAAAAAAACATAATAACAGCAGCTTACGAGAGTTAACCCCAGCCACACATACCCTTTGCACTCTACATTCTATCTATCAACATCATCTCTCTCAAACAAAACCCACAAACCTCCATAGCTCTTTTACCTTCAATTCTCCATAACTTTCTAAATTTTTGTCCAAATCAAGTGAAATTGAAGTCTAACTTGACTAATTTTTCACAAGCTTGTCGATTGTGAGGAGAGATTTCCGAGAAAACGCAATTTTAGGGTCCGAATTCTAAACCCTAGTTTGAAAAAATTTGGGGGTTTTTGGAGTTTTTGTTTCACAAGCACTTGTGCATCTTCAAAACAAGGTATGGAAGTTTAATTTATGTTTTTGGATGATGCATTGTGAAGATTGAGGTTATTAGTGATGTTTGTTCATACCCACTTGCTTGTTTATAATGTTATTTGCTAATTGTTTTGAACATGAGTATGGTTGTAGATGTAGGATGTTTAATAAAGTAGTGAACTTTTGGGGGATTTCTACATTGTAGAGACACCATGCCCAAATTTTTGAAAAACTTATACATTATAGTTCACTAACATCTACAACCATAGTAACAAGCAAGTCTGGGGATGTTTAGGAGGAGGGAACCTAATTGTGTGTTGTTTTTGTTGATTGTCTAATGTGTGTAGGAAATGGCTAAGACGAAAGAACAAGCGGGATCGAGTTCATCATCATCAAAAGGGAAAGGCAAACAAAAGGAACAACAACCGCGAAAAAAGGCAATATATGGGTCGGATAAGTGAAAGCGAGAGTGGGAGTGAAGAAGAAATGGAGTTGGATCCGAGTGAAAAGCCGGTGTGGAATTCGGGTCCATTAGATGATCAAGCAGAGGAGTGGCAACCGACACTCTACCATGACTGCATGAATAAGTTGAAGAACAAGGCGGCGGCCTTCATTTGTGAACGAGAGGTTCGGGAAGTGGAGTTCCAACAGTTTGGGGTGTTTGATAAGTTTCGAGCGTTAGGATGGGAATCAGCGCTCAAATGTTTCGATAAAGACAAAAGCAACTTGTTTATGACCGAGATACAAGAATGGATGGCGACTTTGAAATGTCACAATTTTAAAAAGCCGTCACAGATGAAGTTGATTGGTGAGGTGCACGGGGTACCGGTGGAGATGTCATTTGACACGTTAAAGAAGCTCGGGAAGTATGATAGTCTCCCGGCTCGTGATTACATGGTTCCCACTCTCGATGACCTCTTGCTTAAACCGGAGAAACATGTTCGATGGAATGATATGTTGGCAGCAATATTTTTACCCGGTAAATACAGTGGTATTCTATACTGGAAGAATTTGAAGATAGAAGCTAAATTGTTGCATACAATCTGTCTTCTCAATGTCCTTCCAAGAAGGGGAGGCAAAGAACAGGTGAGGTTTCCGGAGGTACCCGTTCTTTATTCGTTAATGCATGGGGCTCCACGTTTCCCGATACGTTATCTTATCATGAACCACTTATAGATCTACCGGAATAAGTATGGAAGAGACATCGTCCCGTATTGTCAAATAATTACGGGATTGATGAAACAACAGAAGGCGATAACATCTGAAGATCGGGGAGCAACAAAAAGGCACCAGCCTTTTACGTTGGATAAGTTGGGGAGTGTTTGGACGTATACTCAGACGGAGCGTTATCCCAAGTTAAAGTCGGAAGGCCAAAGGTGGAGAGCTCTTAAGGCGAATGCGAGAGATTTGTTACCGGGTGAAGAGGATGAACCCGAGAGTGAAGCAGAGATCCCAAGCGGGGATGAAGATTATGAGGAGCAACCGCAAGGTGGGGTGAACTTGAATGTGGGTCAAGGGGGTCATGGTGGAGGTCACGGTGGTATGTTTTACGACTATGCGCAACAAACTTATGAGCCGGGTTGGGCTTATAACGGTACAATGCAAGAAGTGATTGAAAGTCAACGTCCTCCGGCATCTATTTTTGATACATGGTCGGGGTCGGAGAGGACGTTGTATGATCAAAACACGAGGAATAGTGCAAGTATAGAGCGGTCGTTAAAACATAGCTTTGATCGCCAAGAGTCGTGGAACCGCACATTGGTGTATTCCCGAGAGGTGGAAACGAATAATAGATATCATGACAATCAAGCGAGGAGGATGCATGCAGATTGGCATGCCGGAAGGCCGGTTGTTGAGGATCCACACATGTGGATTATGCCTCGTTACCGCCTTATGACGGTAGTGTCTCATATCCGACTCCACCACTTCACCATTCTCAATGGCTTGACCCGAGGCAGCAAGAGGGAGCCCAACAACAAGGAGGGAGTAGCAGCGGCGCGTTTGGATTCGGAGAATGGAATGACATGATGTCATCCATTTTTGGACCTCCAGGACCGCGCTACTATTAGTCAGGTGGTGTTCTCTCTTTTGTATAATTTGTGCATAGTTTTAGTTTTATTTTGTTTATGGTTGGGTGGTTGGGTGGTGTATGATTTTGTTGTTTTGTTGGGTTGGTGTTTGTTGGTGGTGTCATGTTTTAAAAAAAAAGAAAAGAAGAAAAAAAATATAAAATGAAAAAAATACAAAAAGAAATTTGTGGTTTGAGTGAAGAAGCTTTTGTTGATGATTGAATGAATTTAGTGATCAAAGCCTCCTAAAGCTATACATTGGGGTCAATGTATCCCAAGTGTGGGGATGGGGGGAAATTTTAAAGATTTTGAAAAATTTTGAGTCAAGTGAAACGATGTGAAAATTTGAACACCCTAGATTAACCCCAAGTTGGTGCACCGGCAACCCTTGATACCTTTTTCATTCTTGGTGAGAATTGTAGCCACACTTGTATATAAATAATGCTTATCTTTGATGAGAGTGGCTACGGGTGGGGGTGCATTAGAACTTGTGCTTGAATGCGATTTGAGTCCTTAGTTAGACATGAATGTAGAAAGGATAAGGGCATTTAGGTAGCCTCGTCGTTGGTGTGAGCGAGTGTGGGATTTGGGGGGTTGGACCTCATAAGTATATATATGAGCATGGTAGTGAGAGGGCGGGGGTTTGGACATTTAGTTGCCCATTTTGTGCCTTAAAAGCTTATCATTTGTTACCCCTAGCTACTTACTTAAAAATTTACCGAAATTTGACCCGGTCTTATAGTGTTTAGTGATAGTATTAGTAGTTTTGCTAGTTTGAAGTAGATATGGTTAATGCGTTATTGTATTGTTGTTTGCAAAAAAAAAAAAAGAGAAAAAGCAATGAAAAATAAAAAAAATGATGATGTTTAGTGGTCTTGTATATAGTAGTTAAGTTTGATAGTTGTTTGTTTGTTTATTTTTGTAATAAAAGACCGGGTCAAGTTTTCGCTACTTCATATATATTCCATTTCCTACCCATATACCCAGCCGTGTTACAACCTTGAAAGTCCCTTTGATTTGCATTTATGTTTGACACATTTTAGGAGAATGATCGATTTAGGTACAAGCTTATAGTTGTCCAACCACCCGTTTGCCTAGTGTGTATCTAGCTTATCTTTGCTAGTTTTCACTTGTAGCCGAGAGGAGAGATTTAGAGAGGGGTGCATTAGTTGGGTGTTAAAAAGGGGTTAGTAAAAGGATTGCTTGTTTTGCTTGGTTTAATTTGATCACTTGTTTTGAAATTGATTTGATGAGTTGCTTGGGACAAGCAACGGTTAAGTGTGGGGATGTGACGGGTGGTCCGTTGGACAACCCTTAATCATGTTAAAAGACGAAATAATCCTTCACTTAATCGTGTAATTATCTTGAATTAGATAACTACTGTTGCTTATGTTTCAGGTGCGGTTCGGGAGTTAAAAGATGGATTAAATGCAGCTTTGGAGGGTTTAGAGACGAACGGGTCGAGCGTGGAACAAGAGACGAAACAAAAGAAGATATATCAGCCCACCACCGTAAATTACGGTCCTACCGTAATTTACGGTGGACCTGGATTTCATCTGGAGCCTACCGTAATTCAGACAATATGCACCGTAAACCTTTTATACCCACCGTAAACTACGGTGGAGCCGTAATTTACGGTGGTGGCTGCGATCAAATGTGTAACTGCCTCATTAAGTTGGTTTTTATGATGTCTTTTCAAGGGTTCTCATGATTGAACGGTTGGAGAACATCTTGGGGGCGAATTTTGGCTGTCTTGCTTGGTTTTGAACAATTGCTATCATTCGGTTTGTAATTTCGATTCGCATGAACATTGGATTTGCTAATATGATGATTCACCAAGCCATGTCCGGCTAAACTCTTCGGTGATCATCTTAGGTGAATGTTTCTATTAAACTTTTGTGTGTTTATTTCTGAATTTCTAGAATGATAACTTGCGTTGCTTGAATATCATGGTGTATGTTTAATTGCTTGTAATTTGTTAATCGATTTGCAATTTCTAGTCTCAATCGTACGTTCTTGGTGCCGTTGGCAATCGAGATATCACGGGAAGGGTTAGGGTTGGTTATTGATTAATTGGTCATCGGGAAACAACCTCGCAGTATCTAATCCGAGTACTTTGTTCTCTTTTATCACAACAATTATCTATACACGAGTTATGTCTATGTAACTCTTTCTAGTTGGAATTACACACAATTGTTTAAAGAAACTGAATCCTAAGATGGTGATTGTTTTCCTAATCTGTTAAACAACCAATTTCAATTTGCTCTTAGTTTTTAATTTAGTTTTCTAAAACAACAATCCAAACCATTAATCTTTATTTTTTCTGCAAATTAGATTAATTGTAGTTTAAGTGCAAAGCTATACAATCGACATACCTTCCACATACTCCCTGAGTTCGATACCCTCTTACCACTATCTATAGTTGTTTTGGGGATTAAATTTGCGTGACCCACGACAATCACGTCAATTACCATCTCGTCTACACGACTCGTTCCGATTTACACCGCACGGTCGTTTTAACTATAACCACCTCTTAACGCTTTTTGGCCTATTAAGGCTTACGTAATACGTATCTTTCAAAACCAATAATTATTGTCAACAAGTGTCCAAATTTCAATTTTACCCTTATGGGTTATCTTGTTCCCTACGACTACACACCGGGAACACCATATCTCAATTTCCCATTTGTCTTGTTCGAAATCAAACAACAAAAAGGTCATTCTAAACTATATGACTAGTGTAAGCTATACTTACCTTGCATCCGAATTACGTTTTTCCTTCATGCTTGCTTCGTTTGACCCGCTTCCTTTCCAAGCCTCCACCTAGCTTGTCAAGCGTCAAACTATCGTCATAATTCGTAAGACGGTTATATTAGTCATCATTAACTATGACTATTCCATCTTACATATTTTCTATCACAATTACCATTCGATCTTATTAATGGTCGGTTTGACTATTTAAAAGTCAAATCACCAATTAACACATATGATTGCACTATCAAGTTCACAAGACTCAATTAGGCACATTATCAACACTTAGTTCTCATTTAGGCATTTTAACAAACACCTAATGTGCATAATTTTACATATTTACTAACTAGTCTCTAACTAGTTATTTTTACCAAGATTAACATCAAAATTCACCACTATCACTTATGATCAATTACTCAAACTTGCAAATTGTTCAAGTATCTTGTTCCTACTAGCAACTATGATGATTTTAAACATGTGTACATCATCATCTTTACTACATAATCAAAACCCACTTGACACATAAGTGTATGATCATGAATTCACAACCATGAACATCAATTCAACAAGTACATGACTAGGGTTTACTCCTAGACATAGTTTCACCACTAATTTCATCCAAACAACAATCATGCAAGCTCAGATTCGAGTTCTCTAGGTTTGCTCAGAATTTCAACTAGAGATTTCTCAAGAAATTTACATACCTCATGACTCCCTTTTCAATGGAGATCACTAATTCATACTCGGATTTTGATTTGGTCTTGATTTGCCCCTTCAATTTGATGAAATTGTGTTGATTAGGGTTTGACCCTTCTTGGTCGCCCCTGAGCTCGATCCAGAACACACACTGTGTGTGTGTGTTAGTGTTTGTTTTAATTAAATAACTTTTCTAGTTGTCCCGCTTTAACCCCTCGTGTTTGGTTCGTTATTAAGTAGGCCACGACCTACTTATTTCTTTTAACAATTTTCCCACTTATTAACTAGGTTAAATGTTCCTAGTTAACTTAGCGGGTTCGGGAATATTTATGACTAAGTTTATTTTAGGTCCCGTTAGGTCGGGCCTTCTATAAACTTTATTTCCTCCAAAAGCCTTTATACTACATTTATTTAATATTAGGTTTATTTATTTAAAATCCTAATATTCACCGGGCTATTTTACCACTAACGGTACTTTACCCGTCTTTTAGTATTAACATGGGTTAATTACCAAACCCGTTTTCGGGGTGTTACAAGTCTACCCCCCTTAAAGAGGTTTCGTCCTCGAAACCTTGCTTACATAGTTCATTGAGTTTCTAAACTCAATGCGTTTGACTTGAGTAATCTCTTAAGCATTACTCATACTTTAACCAATTGTTAGCATTACCAGAAAAATTATGGTAATATCTTTTTGGTTACAGAACCTCTACGTATCTCATATGACATAATGTAACTTGAAATAACGTAATTCCGTTATTTTTACTAGTTTAGTTAACTTAGCGATTTCCATCGCTTTTATATATTATCGAACTCTTGGTGCATTTGTCACCTCGACCCGTTTAAGGGTCCTTAGTGAAATATTTCACTTTTAGCAATACTTTCTTTTGTTTTCAGATTTGTTTATTCGGTTCAGTCATACCGAACCTACCGCTTACAAGCAAACCAAATTTATTTAAATGACCTTGACGGGTCTCACTAATTAGACTTATTAGTCCAGTTACTCTTTACCGCTTGCTTGGTTATATTGTGATTCTACTTCACATTACATTTCTTGACCGTGATTTTGTTACTTCATGTTTAATTTATATCAAATTTTCATTTTCGAAAATATCACTTTTCGAATATATCGTCTTGCGCCTATCAGTGTCAAGACTTGTATCTTTCATGCTTACTATTTAAATTCCTATCAGAATTTATGTTTGTAAAAACATTATTTCTTACTAAAACCGAAGTTTTAGTTTTAGAATCTTCTCTTTAACTTTTGTCAATCATCCATACCAGGATATTGACAGTCCATAATTTATTCTTATTTGGTCATATCCCATTATCGGGCTCATTATTCTCTTGCATTTAACGCTACCTTTATCTGGCTAGCGCTCATTTGTGCCATTCGGCGTTATATTGTATTCAACATGTTTGACCTATTAATGTGAAATCCATCCCTTATAAACAATCAACTTTATTCTTTGTTCAACCCTTTCGACTTCGAATAGTTGAACATATTTACTCACAATTTCTATATACGAGATTTTATAGTCATAACTCGTAATCCAAGTTACTTCGATTTTTCAACCCACGTTCACGTCTATTGGTTTACGCATGTGTTTAATTCTTACCCATCCACCGGGTGTTTTACTGAAGTCGTTATTATTGCAACCCTCTCGGTATGCATTAAGATCTCGCTTCATTTTTATATTCCGACTTTGTCTTTAAGTTTGATGTTTTACAAAAATGACTCGTTTAGGGTCATATTCGCATTTTCCGGGTTCGAGTGTAAGTACACTCCCTTCCAAAGGTTTGTCTAAATCATTTTACATGTTTGCGTTTTCTGGGTTCGAGTGTAAGTACACTCCCTCCCAATACTTGTCTAAATCATTTTACATGCTTGCGTTTTCTGGGTTTGAGTGTAAGTACACTCCCTCCCAATACTTGTCTAAATCATTTTACATGCTTGCGTTTTCTGGGTTCGAGTGTAAGTACACTCCCTCCCAATACTTGTCTAAATCATTTTACATGCTTGTGTTTTTCTGGGTTCGAGTGTAAGTTCACTCCCTCCCAATACTTGTCTAAATCATTTTACATGCTTGTGTTTTTCTGGGTTCGAGTGTAAGTACACTCCCTCCCAATACTTGTCTAAATCATTTTACATGCTTGTGTTTTTCTGGGTTCGAGTGTAAGTATACTCCCTCCCATTACTTGTCTAAATAATTTAAATGCTTGTGTTTTTCTGGGCTCGAGTGTAAGTACACTCCCTCCCAATACTTGTCTAAATCATTTTACATGCTTCTTTGTTCCTTCATTTGGGCTCATTATCCTGATGTAATACGCTTCCGTCACTCGGTTGTGCGTTTACATTATCATCAAACATTTTGCTTATCTGATTCATTTGGGTACTTTTAAGTTAGCCCCCATTCACACTGTCCTTACTACATTGGATGTAAACGTGTCCGCCATAAGAAGTTCATGGTATCATATGTCACTACTTACTTGGCCAGAGTAAGCGATTAACACATGACACACATGACCTTTTTATAGTTTTCACATCACGCCCTATGTAAGTAACGCCTCTATTTGTTTCTCTTGGAAACAATATCCCGAATACATTTTCTATTCGGGTTTTTCCAAGTTTTTAATCTACATTATGCAACTTTCATTTTCTACTTAATTGTTGCATATTACTATTTGTGCGATTATTTAAAATGTGCACCTGGTAATGTTTGCCCCAACGGGCGTTCCTTGCCATTAACCTTGTTCGCGGTCGTTACGCGATTTAGTCCTCGGTGAGCATGCTCCTCTCGTCATACTTCGGACCGTTCTATCATTATATTCACAATTCATTTGACTCTCGTCGTCTTCAAACGCGAGTGTCCTTCAATTAAAACGTTCACAAAAGTTAGTGACATCTACTTCAATAATCGCCCGTATTCTAATACAAAGCTTTTTCTACTATACACGTCAACGCGCGTATTTTCGTCAACTATATCAATCATTTTAATTGGGGTAACGTGTATCACACGATAGCCCTATGTGTTGTTTACAACACTTTAGCATGCTAAGCTATTAACCTACTTGTACTTACCGGATTTGCGATCAAGCCTCGAACCGAACACTATTCTTTGTCAAGAGCATAAGGTTTAAGTCCAAGCATGGTCCCTCCCCACCATACTCGAATCTCTTAAACCAAGGCTCTGATACCAACTTGTAACACCCATTCTTATTATTCAAGGTTTAACGTAAATTTTACGTAAAACAATCATGTAATTAAGATTACATAAACATTTGGAAATATGGGTTTATTAAAACTTTTACAAATCATAAGTTATTCTACATAACGTGATTAAATTCGTTGTTTAAAATTTACTATGTGTCAAAGTGCGGAAGCGTGTGTCTTTATCGTGTTCGGTTCTTCACTGAGCTTGATCGTCTTCCGGCATCCAAAAGTACCTACATTTCAATAACATGAAATGCTTTAGTCATACGGGGTTTAAATCATGTCCGAACGATGTCCGGGAAACAATTGATTTTTCAATTTGAAAAAAAACAAAATATATAAAAAAATCTCCACCGTAAATTACGGTGGGACCGTAATTTACGGTGGCACCTGGGTTCGAGCTTTTCTACCGTAAAACAGTGGGCAACCACCGTAAATAAATCATCTCCACCGTAAATTACGTGGGACCGTAAATTACGGTGGACCCTGGGTTCAGCCTTTCCATTTTGCCGTAATTTGACACGAAATCTTTCGTATCTTTCAAACCGCTTATCCGTTTGACCTACCGTTTCTTCCTACATGTTTGTAATTTGATTCTCCATCATATGGAGTTAAAATCCAACATCCAGCTTGATAAAATTCAAGACTTTTAAGTCTTCGGCTTATTACTCTTTTACCAAAATTTGACCCGTTCGTGATTTTATCAAACATACAAGTTTGTTTGACCCTTATTTCTCATAAACCTATTAAATTCAAAGATGTCTAACATATTGGGTTCCAATTATAGAATTATATACATTCTATAACCCATTTTGGCCCATATGCTTATTTTGACCCGTTTGAGGTATTCAAGTATATTTTAAGCACCAATTGCTTTCATTCATTTCTAAATACATATATCCACATTTCTTAACAAAGGATCTTCCACCACAACTATATTTATGGTGGATTCGATGTGGTGATTTATATATACCAGAAATTACCCTTCAAATAGTTATTTTACGGCAAAGACTCGAATAGAGCCATTTGACTAACGTTTTACATCTTTCAACTTCTATACTCCTCCTAAGTAATTATTTAATTGTAAAACTCATTTCCAAACAACCTTTAAGGGTTGTTTGTTCAATTTAGCCTACAAGGGCGTTTTGGTCAATATTAGTCCTTCATTTACGACGAATGACTTTTAGTTACTTGTTTAACCCAACTCCGATCTTTTAACTATGATTTTATTTGAAAGGGCACTAGGCCTTTCAAATATAATGACCATCGTCCGTAACATTTGGTTTACCTATTAAAGTAACCAAAAACTTAATTTAGACTTCGTTTAACTCTCATTAGCCTTACATTTAAATGAGAGTTTTCTTATTATGCGTACCTGGCTCGGATCATTACATTGACCCATTTAAGTACCTTGCCTCAATATTTACTAAGTAATAGCGATGTAAATATCCACTCGATATTTATTTCTGAAATCAAACAACTCGTCAAACCATTAGTCGATATTGTCAAAAAGTGGTATTTCCACCTTTTGACCCGTTGGTCTAAATGACCGATGATATTGGCGAGATAAAGCTTATTGCCATCTCGTCTACACGACTCGTTCCGATTTACACCGCACGGTCGTTTTAACTATAACCACCTCTTAACGCTTTTTGGCCTATTAAGGCTTACGTAATATGTATCTTTCAAAACCAATAATTATTGTCAACAAGTGTCCAAATTTCAATTTTACCCTTATGGGTTATCTTGTTCCCTACGACTACACACCGGGAACACCATATCTCAATTTCCCATTTGTCTCGTTCGAAATCAAACAACAAAAAGGTCATTCTAAACTATATGACTAGTGTAAGCTATACTTACCTTGCATCCGAATTACGTTTTTCCTTCATGCTTGCTTCGTTTGACCCGCTTCCTTTCCAAGCCTCCACCTAGCTTGTCAAGCGTCAAACTATCGTCATAATTCGTAAGACGGTTATATTAGTCATCATTAACTATGACTATTCCATCTTACATATTTTCTATCACAATTACCATTCGATCTTATTAATGGTCGGTTTGACTATTTAAAAGTCAAATCACCAATTAACACATATGATTGCACTATCAAGTTCACAAGACTCAATTAGGCACATTATCAACACTTATTTCTCATTTAGGCATTTTAACAAACACCTAATGTGCATAATTTTACATATTTACTAACTAGTCCCTAACTAGTTATTTTTACCAAGATTAACATCAAAATTCACCACTATCACTTATGATCAATTACTCAAACTTGCAAATTGTTCAAGTATCTTGTTCCTATTAGCAACTATGATGATTTTAAACATGTGTACATCATCATCTTTACTACATAATCAAAACCCACTTGACACATAAGTGTATGATCATGAATTCACAACCATGAACATCAATTCAACAAGTACATGACTAGGGTTTACTCCTAGACATAGTTTCACCACTAATTTCATCCAAACAACAATCATGCAAGCTCAGATTCGAGTTCTCTAGGTTTGCTCAGAATTTCAACTAGAGATTTCTCAAGAAATTTACATACCTCATGACTCCCTTTTCAATGGAGATCACTAATTCATACTCGGATTTTGATTTGGTCTTGATTTGCCCCTTCAATTTGATGAAATTGTGTTGATTAGGGTTTGACCCTTCTTGGTCGCCCCTGAGTTCGATCCAGAACACACACTGTGTGTGTGTGTTAGTGTTTGTTTTAATTAAATAACTTTTCTAGTTGTCCCGCTTTAACCCCTCGTGTTTGGTTCGTTATTAAGTAGGCCACGACCTACTTATTTCTTTTAACAATTTTCCCACTTATTAACTAGGTTAAATGTTCCTAGTTAACTTAGCGGGTTCGGGAATATTTATGACTAAGTTTATTTTAGGTCCCGTTAGGTCGGGCCTTCTATAAACTTTATTTCCTCCAAAAGCCTTTATACTACATTTATTTAATATAAGGTTTATTTATTTAAAATCCTAATATTCACCGGGCTATTTTACCACTAACGGTACTTTACCCGTCTTTTAGTATTAACATGGGTTAATTACCAAACCCGTTTTCGGGGTGTTACAATTGCTTATGCTTCGCGCCAGCTTAAGGTTCACGAACGGAACTACACTACGCACGATTTAGAGCTGGGAGCTGTTGTTTTTGCACTTAAGATATGGCGACACTATCTGTACGGTACCAAGTGCACTATCTACACCGATCATAGGAGTCTCGAGCATATCTTCAAGCAGAAGGAATTGAACATGCGTCAACGTCGATGGGTCGAGCTACTTAATGATTACGAATGTGCCATCAAGTACCATCCGGGCAAAGCCAATGTTGTGGCTGACGCCCTCAGTCGAAAGGATACTACGCCTAGGCGCGTACGAGCACTACAACTTACTATTCAGTCTGGTCTTCCTGCTCAGATACGAGATGCTCAGGTAGAAGCGTTGAAACCAGAAAACGTCAGGGCCGAAGCCCTATGTGGCTCAAGGCAACGATTAGAACAGAAGGAAGACGGCGCCTATTATGTAACAGGACGCATTTGGGTCCCACTTTATGGCAACCTACGCGAGCTTGTAATGGACGAAGCACATAAGTCTCGATACTCGGTACATCCTGGTTCGGATAAAATGTACCATGATCTCAGAACTACGTATTTGTGGCCTAGCATGAAAGCTCACATAGCAACATACGTTAGCAAGTGCTTGACTTGTGCGAGAGTCAAGTCGGAATACCAGAAACCATCAGGCCTACTTCAGCAACCCAAGATACCACAGTGGAAATGGGAGGAAATTTCCATGGATTTTGTTACTGACCTACCTAGATCTCAACGTGGGAATGATACCATTTGGGTGATCATGGATCGACTCACAAAGTCTGCACACTTCCTGGCTATTAAGGAAACGGATAAGTTCTCCACTCTAGCAGACGTATATCTTAAGGAAGTTGTCGCAAGGCATGGAGTGCCGACCTCCATTATTTCGGATCGTGATGCACAATTCACTTCAGAACTGTGGCAGGCGATGCACAAATCTTTTGGCTCTCGATTAGACATGAGCACAGCTTATCACCCTCAGACGGATGGGCAGTCTGAGCGCACGATTCAAACCCTAGAAGACATGCTTCAGGCATGTGTTATCGATTTCGGTAGCCGCTGGGAAAAACATCTCCCTTTGGTGGAGTTTTCGTATAATAACAGTTACCACACCAGCATTCAAGCCGCTCCATTCGAGGCATTGTACGGATGTAAATGCCGGTCACCTCTCTGTTGGGCAGAGGTGGGGGAAAGTCAAATCACAGGTCCAGAAATGGTAGTTGATGCTACTGAACGGATTGCACAGATACGGCAACGCATGGCGGCGGCTCGTGACCGTCAAAAAAGCTACGCTGATAAGCGTAGGAAACCACTCGAGTTCCAAGTTGGGGATCGAGTGCTACTTAAAGTCTCACCCTGGAAAGGGTTAGTTCGTTTTGGCAAACGAGGCAAGCTCAATCCGCGGTATGTCGGACCGTTCGAAATCATAGAAAGAATAGGCAAAGTAGCCTACAGACTAAACCTACCAGCAGAATTCGGTGCAGTTCACAACGTCTTTCACGTGTCGAATCTGAAGAAGTGTCTGTCAGATGAGACCCTCATAGTTCCTTTGAAAGAGCTCACTATCGACGAACAGTTGCGATTCGTCGAGGAACCTGTTGAAATCACGGACCGGGATGTTAAGGTCCTCAAGCACACTAGAATACCTCTTATTCGAGTTCGTTGGAACTCCCGTCGTGGCCCAGAGTCCACCTGGGAACACGAAGACCAAATGAAGCAGAAGTATCCCCAATTGTTCGCAAACAGTACAACCACTACTGAGGCTGAAGCTACCACGGAATTTCTGGACGAAATTCCAGATCAATGGGGGGAGGATGTGACACCCCAGGAAAACCAGGAAAACCATGCAACTTAACTAGCTTCCTCAGTGAGTACGTACCAAATTTCGGGACGAAATTTCTTTCAAGTTGGGGATAATGTGACAACTCGTATTTCAGAACATGTCTTTGTGGTTAATGTAACGTGTATAAACTCTATGTGACTAATCGATGTGTTGGTTTTATGAATAAATGTTACATGCTATGTTGATATGTTATATGATTGCATGTATTGTGTGTGTATATGCCTTGTAGTCGCACAAGCCCGTTCGGTTAGCACTTATTGTACTCGAACCCAAGGGGCAGCCCATGTATGGGTTCGGCCCACTCCTTTTATGCGTGTACAACCACCTAGGATAGGATTGTGTTCCCCATTAGTTACAAAACACAACACACACAAAACCCTACACTCTCTTTCCCCTCTCTTGAAGCCGACGGCAATCCCCAAAGCCGAAGACACCTCGTGAAGCTTTCTTAACCGGATAACCCTTGTGTTACCTCTTAATCGGTTAGTGTGTTTATTGTTGATTTCATGATTGAATAATGTTTTGATCTATTGGTATTACATGGTGATTTAGGGTTGGTATATGTTTGATAGTAATGAAAATTGATGAGATATGGCGTTCATGAAATCGGCTCAAACATGTGTATTTAGAGTTGATGATTTCGTGATGATGATCTTGAATCGGATTCATGTTAATCGGCTGTTATGCGAATATAATTGGATGATTGGCTGTGTTGTCATGTTAGGGTGCATGTCAGTAACCAATGTCATGAGCCTGTTAATGTGATTAATGTTATGGATGTTGTTCTTGCCATGATTGTGATTAGGGTTCATAGGGATTTGATGTTAAAGCCCCTGTTGATCGATGATTGCATGATTTGAAGTTGTTAATGCTGAATTAATTGAAAGGATGAGAAATAGGAAACTGTTAGAATGATTGTAACCGATTACCATGATTTACGGCAATCACATAACCAATCGCACAAGATCAGATTCTATAGAATCTGACCTGATCGCACAAGACTGAACGCACAAGTGCAGTCGCACAAGTTAAGTACAAGCACAGTGTACGATCAGTTTATGCATGATCGCACAAGACCTTGTGGGTCGCACAAGACAGCGTCGATCGTACAAGGCTTGGGCCGCACACAACTACTTAAAACTGTTATGATGTTGGGCCTCCAAGCCCAATCCCAATCGCACAAGGATTGGTCAGTCGCACAAGACCATCCGGATCACACAAGTTACCCGGATCGCACAAGATCCCTACTTGTTATTATTTGGGCCGAGTATGATATTGGACTATTTATATTGTTGGGCCGGGTTTATGTTGGATCGCACAACATGTTGTGGAACACACAACATGTTGGGTCGGGTATTATTTGGGTTTCTTTGATGAATCGCACAAGCTAGAACTGTTACATGACTGTTAACGTATTTGTCATGATCCATATGTGCTCAAACCCTGTTAGTTTATGTGTAAACATACGTGCATTACTTGAACCTAGTCCTGACTTGTATGGTAACCATGCTAGGACGTGGTTGACCACTTATAACTCAAGTACCCTTTTCGTGTATCTGCCGAGCAAACCGAGGTGAGTTCACACTCTTACCAAGGCATGGGATTCCCGGTGGGTAGGGAATGGGATCGAAGGAATGGAATTGAACAAATACTTGTACTTACACTGTTACTAGACTATCTACCATCATCCTCGGATGTGAAGGGCCCATGCGTAAAACCTACCTATACTTGTACTTACCACTGTCCTCATGTTGCGAAGAACACTTACGTAAGACCTACGTAAACTTATAATCACTACTGCCTCGGGTTGTGACAGGCACTTACGTAAAACCTACGTAAACCCCCGTGTACCACTGTCCTCGGTTGAAGAAGGACGCTTACGTAAAACCTACGTAAACCTCATACGTACTACTGTTCTCGGGTTAAGAAGAACACTCATGGTTACCTCAAGTCTAGTACATACACACATGGGAAGCCCCCACCAAATGAACATACAATTTACTTAGTTAATAACGCATGGTGATGCAAAGGACCTACCATTACGAACTTACTTACTGTGAGCTCGCTCAACTAGTTGTTGACTCTCTGTTACATGCCTTGCAGGACCATAGGTACTCATGGAGCTTGCACGGGAGGCGCGGTCGTTGTGGGCACGAATCGTGGATGTTATGTTAAACACTTTTATGACATTTCAAGTTAATACTTACGTTGGGTTTTTACATTATTGCTTCCGCTACACTTGATTATGTTTGGTTTTGTAAACACCTTTCGTATTGATGAATGACATTTACTATTTACTTATACGTTCAATATTGGTGGCTTGATCCTGGTCATGTCACGCCTCCATGCGGTGGTACTCCGCGTGTGGATTTTGGGGGTGTGACATGCGGCCATACAAAGCTTCGAAAGGAGCCATCTGAATACTGGAATGATAACTATTGTTGTACGAGAACTCAATCAATGGTAAATGTACATCCCAGTTACCACCAAAATCGATGACGCAAGAACGGAGCATATCCTCTAGGGTTTGAATAGTACGCTCGGTCTGTCCATCCGTTTGAGGATGAAAAGCCGTGCTAAGATTTAAATGAGAACCCATAGCGGATTGAAAGGTTTGCCAAAGACGTGAAGTAAAACGACCATCACGGTCCGAGATTATGTCAAGAAGTATGCCATGACGGCATATGATCTCATCAGTATAGATTCAAGCCAGTTTCTCCACATTATAATCCTCACGAATAGGAAGAAAGTTGGCGGATTTGGTCAAATGATCAACGATCACCCAGATACTATCGTGACCAGAAGGTGTTCGAGGTAGCTTGGTAACAAAATCCATAGCAATGCTATCCCATTTCCAAACAGAGATTTCGGGTTGCTCTAAGAGTCCAGAAGGACGTTGATGTTCAGCCTTAACCTTCGTGCAAGTAAGGCATTTCGAAACATATGTAGCGATGTCCTTCTTCATACCAGGCCACCAATAACTCATACGCAAATCATGGTACATCTTATCGGCACCTGGATGAATAGAGTAACGGGGTTTGTGAGCCTCATTCATAATGAGTTCACGTAGATTATCGCGATCCGGTATCCAGATGCGATTGAGGTAATATTGGAGTCCATTAGGTTTAGTTTCAAGCTCATCAATCTTAGCTCCTTGGATTTCCACTTCTAGACTTCCTTCATTTGCTGACGAATATTGAGCGTCACGAATACATGCATGAAGATCACTAGAGATACGAATAGCATTCACATGAGTTTTATGACTAAGAGCATCGGCCACTACATTCGCCTTACCAGGATGATAGCGAATTTCGCAGTCATATTCGTTGAGCAATTCCACCCAACGTCGCTGTCGCATGTTCAATTCTTCTTGGTCAAAGATGTGTTGAAGGCTATGGTCAGTGAAAACCACACACTTAGTACCATACAGGTAGTGTCGCCATATCTTTAACGCAAACATAACTGCAGCAAGCTCTAGATCGTGAGTAGTATAGTTTTTCTCATGTACTTTGAGTTGACGAGAGGCATAAGCAATAACCTTGTCCCGCTGCAAGAGCACACAACCCAAACCACGGTTCGAGGCATCACAATATACCATGAAATCATCATTCCCATCAGGGAGAGTTAAAACAGGAGTATTACCCAAAAGAGTATTAAGAGTCTGAAAAGATTCCTCTTGCTCGGGACCCGAAGCAAAAGGTCTCTCTTTTTGAGTCAACGAAGTAAGAGGAACAGCGATCTTAGAGAAGTCCGAAATGAATCGGCGGTAATAGCCCGCCAACCCTAGGAAGGAACAAATCTCAGACACAGATTTAGGCGTACTCCAATTCTTCACAGCTTCGATTTTAGACGGGTCAACATGAATACCTTGCTTACTAACGACGTGACTAAGAAATTGCACTTCATTAATCCAAAACTCACACTTAGAAAATTTAGCATACAAACGTTCACCACGTAAGAGTTCAAGCAACAAGCGTAAATGACGAGCATGATCAGCTTTCGTTCTAGAATAAATGAGAATATCATCAATAAAGACTATCACAAAACGATCAAGATAAGGCTTACAAACACGATTCATGAGATCCATGAACACAACGGGTGCGTTGGTCAATCCAAAAGGCATGACCACGAACTCGTAGTGTCCATAACGAGTGCGAAAAGCGGTCTTGGGTACATCATCCTCGAGTACACGAAGCTGATGATAGCCAGAACGAAGATCGATTTTCGAGAAATAGGATGCGCCATGTAGTTGGTCAAATAGAACATCAATACGAGGAAGAGTATAATGATTCTTAATGGTAAGCTTATTAAGTTCACGGTAGTCGATACACATACGAAACGAACCATCTTTCTCCTTGATGAATAGTACTGGAGCACCCCAAAGAGAGGTACTTGGACGAATGAATCCCTTGTCGAGTAGTTCTTGAAGTTGACTAGATAGCTCTTGCATCTCGGAAGGTGCAAGACGATACGGGTCCATGGCGACAGGAGTCGCACCAGGTATGAGATCAATTCGAAAATCGATGGATCTAGGGGGAGGAAGACCAGGTAGATCTTCAAGAAAGACATTGTGGAAATCACACACCACTGGAACATCGCTTATGTTCTTCCCCTTGCTCTTTTGTTCCACCACGTGGGCCAAGAAAGCAAAGTTCTGTTTACGTAAGCACTTGCTCGCTTGTGTGCATGACATCAACCTTAGCCCTTTCGAAGGTCGGTCTCCATAAACATGCAAGATATCACCGGACGGTAGAGGTAGTCGTACAAACTTCTCGTGACAGGCAATCTCAACATGATTCTTACGCAACAAATCCATACCAATAATGACATCAAAACTACCCAATTGCATGGGTATTAGATCAATAGTAAACACGTGGTCGTTAAGAATCAAGGAACAACCATAGAGGATAGAATCGACTAGGATAGACTTCCCATCAGCAATCTCTATCGAAAACGACTTAGGTAACAGAGAGCATGCACAGTTTAACAAAGATTCAAATTCTACGGACACAAAGCTTCTGCCGGCACCGGTATCAAATAGAATCGAAGCATAAAGGTTATCCACAAGAAACGTACCATTGACTACATCATTGTCGTAACGGGCCTGATTAGCATTAAGATTGAACAATCGTCCACGAGCGGCTGGCTGTTGATCCTAGTTCAACTGAGGACACTGGTTATGAAGGTGAGTAGTATCTCTACATTTATAGCATGCACGGACAACGTTGACTGGCTTAGGATTCTGCGGAGGAGCTGGGAGAGCTGGTAAAGCTGCCTGAGCTGGGGCTTGCTGAGCGGGTTGAGCTGGATTAGCTTGACGACAGTAAGGAGTCGTGTGACCATAGTGATTGCAGTTGGTGCATAGACGACATGCAAAAGCTACATGATGATGAAAGTTACAAGTGGTACACTTGGGGTAAGACCCAGAGTACTGCTTTTTGACTTCAGGGGCAGCGGGGTTCTGAACAGTAGCAGCAGGAGCAGGCTTAGCAGCAGGATTCATAGCAGGAACAATAGCATTGCATCCTGAACCCTGAGACTTTCGCCTCTTGTTCTTGCTGCCACTTGGCTGCTGGGTAACTTGATGCGCAGACTTGGAGGGAGTAGTGTTAGCAAACTGTTTATCACGAACACGGTTGTTGTTGAGACTAGCTTCAAGACGGTAGACTTCCTCAATAGTTTCGAGTTGAGCTGCTTCAATAGAATCACGCATAGAATGAGGTAGACCATTGATGTACTTAGTTATAATTCGCTTAGGAGTAGAAACCAAGTGAGGAACGATCAAGCTGAGCTGCTTGAAACGGGTAGTATAAGCCAGATTATCATCACCAATCTGCTTCAAGTGCCAGAACTCTTCTTCGAGCTTCAGTTGTTCATGAGGAAGGCAGAATTCAAGCATCATCAATTCTCGCACCTCGGCCCGTGGAAGTGCACAAGCTTCTTCATTCGAACGGATGTTTCTATCATTTGACCACCACTCCAGAGCTATGCCTTGAAACATTGCCGTCGCACTCCTAGTCTTTAGCTGTTCTGGACACTTGCTGTTAATGAAGGTAACTTCGATGCTGTCAAACCACTCAAGCATAGCAGTCACTCCATCACTGCCCGTGAAAGACTTAGGGTTGTAAGAGACGAAATGTTTGTAGTTGAACTTGGTGGACTTTTCTTTCTCCGTCTTAGAGTCAACAGAGGAGGGCGGAGTGTTCGATCCTTGGATCTCAGAGACGATCTTTGGCATGACTCGAGCGATCTGGTCGACCATGAAGGACATCATCTTCTTCTGGGACTTTTCCCTGGATCTCTTGAGAGTGTCGGAGAGCTTTCGAGAAAACATCCTAATGATCCAACAACAGGATCGTATAAGTCTAGGTTCGCAAAGTCTCACAATATACATTCACACACGATAGATTAAAGACTCAAGATTCAACAAGATTCACATAGTTCACAATAGTTTCAACACTGCAACCTACGACCTTCACATGGCATGTTGTACGAAGTTTGGCAACATGTCGAAAACGCTTATATATAGGAAGTACCAGCGGCGTATCCACCACGCTTTGGGCATATCGCTTCCGCCTCGTACTCGGTGTCATGTTACATGTCGCAAACATACCCATTCTCATTATCATAGATTCAAATAGATTACTCCAATAGATTCACATAGATTCCAATAGATTCCATAGGTTCCAATAGATTCAATAGATTCATAGATTCCAATAGTTTCCAATAGCTTCACATAGATTCGAGTTAACAATCCAACAACAACGAAATCCCGCATGGAACGTGCTACGAAAGTTCGGCAACATGACGGAAGCACTTATATATAGGAAGTACCAGCGGCGTAACCACCGTGCTTCAATCATGCTACGTCTGTCTCGTCATCGGTGTCATGCTTCGTTAACCACGACATTAGATTTCACCACTTCCCACAACATAGATTAACCAAATAGATCCGACCACATAGATTAACATGCCAGAAACACTTATATATAGGAAGTACCAGCGGCGTATCCACCATGTTTCGGACATGCCACGTCCGCCTCGTCTTCGGCGCTAGGCTACGTTTCGTATTTTGTTTCTCAAACAACACATACTTAGATTACATGTAGGTTATGCTAGAGTATACATAGATTACACATAGATCGCGCTTAGGTTGCACTTAGATTACACAAGTAGTTTCCCATAGTTTTAGAATTCAACAGCCTCATCACCGGTCTGAAAAACACTAAGTTTCGCATGGCAGTTGGTACGAAAGTTGGTAACATGCCTGAAACACTTATATATAGGAAGTACCAGTGGCGTATCCGCCATGTTTCAGACACATCACTTTTGTCTCGTACTTCTATGCCAGGTTCCGTTTAGTGTTTTACAACCACAGTAGCACACAGATTCCTAAAATAGTTTCACATAGTGTCACAGTCGATCAAGATTCCCACATTGATTAGCATCATGGATAAAGCTCCATAAATTTAGTTTGATTCTGAGATATGGATTAGTGTCTTAGATTGCGGACATGCGATTCGTGTAAAAAGCTTCAAAATAAACTAAGAATCAAGATAAACGAAGAATCGAGTTTATAACCGTACATAAAATCGGGATAACGGGTATGTTTGGCAAAACTAGCTGGTGGCTGGTAGCTGGAAGCTGTAAGCTGTAAGCTGGTAGCTGGTGGCTGGAAGCTGGTAGCTGTAGCTTTTTAGATATATTTGGTGTTTGGTAGAGTAGCTGGAGCTTTTAATAAAATGTATAAAATGACCAAAATGGACATAACTAAAAATTTAGAAAGTTGGTGCATTAAAAAGTTTCCTATTTTTAGAGGTTAAAATAGTCATTTTTCCCTAAAAGCTTGTAGCTCCTTCTAAACGCTACTAGTAGTAGCGTTCAACCAAAAGCTTCAAGCTCCTAACCTAAAAGCTTAAAGCTCCTTCAACCAAACAAGGCTTTTTATTGAGTAGGAGCTTTTTCTTAAAAGCTTAAAGCTAGAAGCTCCTAAAAGCTCCTAAAAGCTCCATGCCAAGCATACCCAACATAAAAGATAGGCTCATAGAACATAGGATTGTTCCGGGTAGAGGAACGGTGACTAACCAAAGTGATTCGAACCCCTTTCGAATTGAGGCAACGTGTCTTGACTTACTTAGACAAATACGTCATCGATGTTAGGCCTACGGTATCCATCCTTTTGGTCAATTCACGTCCTAATTTATTGGGAATTCCGAGACTTTGACGAGACATAAAATCAAAGAGTGGTACTAGTTATCAAGGTCTGAGTTTCACCTCTATCTTGACAACGTCGTACCCCAATAGCGTCGGCACTAATCAGTAGACAAGACCTTCTAAAATATAATATGGAAATTCTCCCTTCAAGGTTTGGATGTCGCTCCTGACTTGGGGGCTAATTTCGTGCAAAATACAAACACTGGTTAGCAGTGTTTCAAAGTATCAAGTGTATATTGTGTTAGCCTTAGGAAAGGCATGTAAGTTTAATAGGAAAATGTGTTGCTAGGAAGCATATACGGTAGAAAGCATAAGTCTTAAACAACAGATAAGAATCAAGATTCCTAGAACTATAGACTAGGGCAAGTGTTCCTACTTATCCTAATTCCTTATAGTTATGGCTCTGATACCAATCTGTCACACCCCAACCGATGGTAGAAACATTGGGGTGCGAGCACTAAGCGTTCAGATTGCTCATGAGATTCCATAACACTAAATAGTTTCATTCTAAGTTAGATTGATTCAAACATTGTCTAAAACCAAACAACCATCATCAAGTATCATAGTACATCAAGTCTCAAATATTGTTCAAAACTTATTTATCTAGATGAGTTTCTAAGCATCATCCTTGATTGATTCCAAGAATCCTAGCATCCTGACAGCCTGCAACATGTATTAAATAGGGTCAGTACAAAAATGTACTGGCGAGTATACAAGTTTGAATAATAGCATAATAGATTAAAAGCCTCATATCCATATGTAAATGTAACAAAATAGTTTCAGCCATGCTAGTGTTCGCAGTCCAACAAGTGATAGCCCAAGTATCCCGATGCTTTGCTGTTTTCCCAAGTCTCAAGGAAAACTAGAATCCTCCTAACAATACCCCCGAGAATAATGGGGAGGTGCATCTCCTATAGCTCTACTATTGTTAAGGCGGAACTACACACCCTGGATTAAACGTCCACATAGCACAAATAGAATACAAAATCACAAGTTTCACATACACATAGGATAGAGTTTAGTTTCCAAAAGTTTCAAGTATCATAGTTTAATAGAATACATGTTGCATCCCAAAGTTTAAAGCAAAAAGGGATTGAGTATACTCACAGTGATTGCTTAATAGGTTAACTGTTATTGGATCAAAGGGAGCTCGTTTAGAATTAGCCTGATTAGATTACAATGGATAAGTGTCGGACAAAGCAACGAGATTTAAACCAAGTGTCGGATCAGTCATCTTGATCGAATAGCTGTTCGATCGGATGGCTATCCGATCGGATTGCCATCCGATTGGGATGACTACTGTGTGGGGAGGGGACGGATGGCTATCCGATCGGAAGGCTATCCGATCGGATTACCATTAAAATCCAAAGTTCTAAGTTTTCAAAGATTCAAAGTCTCAAAAGATTCTAAGTGTTGAAAGGTTCCAAAGCACGTTGTCACTTTGATCGGATGGCAGTTCGATCGGATGGCTATCCGACCGGATTGCTATTTGACGATCAAAATATTCAAGTAGCCAAGTGTTAAGGTTAAGAGGCAAGTGTCACTTGATCGGATGGCGGTTCGATCGGGTTGTCCTCGTCCCGTTCCTAAACTTGTAAAGTTTCTAAGTTTTTGTTTAAGCAACGACGACGTGGTACGCATTGAGACAACGGTAAACCCATCAGTGTACAGCCGATCTGATCAGGTTGGAATCACCCCAGTCCGTTCAGTCACCCGTTCGTGACAGTGTTCATGTCATAATTCATACTCCGATCATCTTCTCCGGCAACAATCCTTCTTCAAACCAACTCCAGACTAATTATCAAGTCTACAGTTTGTTTAATTCCAGATCTCACCGTTTAGGTAAAAAGTTTTAAGAAAGATGAAGATAAACATAAGTTTTTTTAGCTAAAAGTCTAGATTTAGTGAAGATTCGGTGTAAAACACATGAATTTCTTAGATCCGAGCTAGATTTTGGCAGAAATGACATCACACCATAGTTTGGACAAACCACCATGATGACGTCACCTTCAAGAGCTAAAATCTTAGAGATTCCATGGTGAAAAGAGAGATTTCAAAAGAGAATCATGTAGAGAATAGCGTGTAGATCAAAGATGTACAAGAATCTAGTGTGAAACGTACCGAAATCACCGAGAAATGGAAGAAAAACAGGAGTGCATGCGTCTTGGTCGAGTGAGGCTGTCACATCAGTGAGAATGATGTGACAGGCCTATTTATAGTGTGAGAGTGAGGGAGTGAGGCGGTGTGCACGGATCGGATGGCAGCTCGGTCAAATGGCCATCCGATCGGTTGGTCAACCGATCGGTTGGTCAACCGATCGGATGGTCATCCGATCGGATTTCCATTCGGCCAATCCTATCCTTTCCGTGTTCCCGTCTTTGATTTGTTTTGCAAGTTAGATTAAGCGTTGCGTTGCGTATTATTGGGTAATAGTTTCACATAACTAGATTATATTATTAACACAAAAGTTTCCATAGTTTCTGCCAGTGACAAGACTCCAGTCCCTCGTTCAACCAAGTCTCAAGTTTCACGAGCCTCGAGATTTAAGCACCAAAGTATCAAGCCTCATAGAATCATAGTATTATAGATTCGTAGTCTCTTAGCATCACAGAATCGTAGTCTCATAGTATCATAGTCTCATAGTATCTAGTATCAAGAATCATAGCATAAGTTTCACCAAGTATCAAAAGTATCAAGTATCACATAGTATAGGGGCTAAAAGTGACAGAAGCTACAAGTCTAGGGACGCAGGCATTACAATAATATGATCATAATGCAACATAGAATCAGTAGTTAAATGTAACGCCCCAAAACTCGGGTCTAAATATTTTTTTTGGACATTTTATTAGGTTGGAATAAGTGTAGGATTTGTTGGCTAAGTGGGATATTTCACTAATAACCAAGTTATCTAACTTGGTTAGATAAAGTTGGCTATTAATTAAGAGTGGAAATCTATGGGGGGGTCAAAGGAATAAGAAAGAACATGAGGGACTAAGATTGTCAAATTTGAATCTGAATTTAATTAAAACAAAAATCTCACACAAACTAGGTGTGTGTGCGCGTGAGATCGATCAGGAGGAAGAGGGAAAGGGTGTAAACCCTAGTTCACAAGAAAGCTTCAAATTGACAAGGAAATTATGCTCAAATCCGATGCATGAACTCGTTTTCTTGATGATCTAGCCCTAGCAAACATGTGGTAAGTTGTAATTTATGATTCGATGGTCTTGCTAATAAGTGGGTTATGATCAATCCATGAATTTGTATGAAATTGATCAGGTATATTTGTTAGAATCACCATGTAGAACATGAACTATGCAAGATACTAAGTAATTTGATGATATTGGATGAAACCCACTTGTAGTAGTGAAGATGATGATATGGATAATCATACATGTTCAATAGTTGTGTAAAATTGATGTATGATGTATGTAATGAGTAATTGTTAGTTAATTTGAGTATAGTATGAAAATTACATGATTCTAGTGGAATTTGATGATCTTGATATTAACTGGTAATATTATGCATAAAATACTTGTATCATGTGCTTTATTGGTGGTATGCACACAAGGTGTATGATGAAATGTCTAGGTGAAGTTGAATGAGAGATATTTAGAAAAGATATGATGAAAACTAAATCTGTCCAGAAAGTTACAGCCAAATGTAATCGGCTGTAACTGGGCCAAATCTTGTCAAAAGCTAATATTTATTGAGTTTGTGATGAACTCCCAAGAAAAACATTTCAAACCCAACTGGAATTGCATTTTTTCGACGAAAAATGAACGTTTTATGAATTTTTCTATATCGAAGGTTCAGGCAGCATTTTTTGGAAGAATTTGCAGCCCATTACGAATGTGATAACTCAATTTAGGAATTGATTTATGATCTCAAATTTTTATTGTAGGTAGTTTCAGGTGATTCCAAAAATCTCCAACTGGAATTTCGTCAATCGGATAAAAAAGGAATTTTAAATTAATTTTTCCGTAAGCTGCAGTCAGAAATGACGAATCTGATTGCAGCTTAGTAAATGAATTTTTATAAATTTTTAGTAGAGAGTTAGACTCTAAAAATTTAATAAAACGATAACCCCTCTGAGGGGCACATCACATAAAAAGATTGTAATTTTTGTAAGCTCGTAAGTACAGTAAATAGACGCCCCAAAACAGCCTATTATGATGTCATGAGTATATGAGATTAAGCCGAAAGTTAAAATGATAAATTGTTGACTTTTGAAAGTCAACTACGCACAAGGAATATGGCTAGACTTGTCGTTGTGATTATAAGATTATAGATAATCGTATGGTACATGGTATATATATATGTGTAATAATGGAATGACACGATGGATTATATGGGTTTAAAAGGATGTGAAATCGGGTACATGTCGTATGCTTGTTAGGATTGATTAATGCATGTCAAATGTGAATTATGCAAATGGTATGCTCATAATCAAGTACAAATGGTATGTGTGCTAACTAGAAAGTGTTGATGATAACATGAAAGTGTTGATGATAACATGAAAGTGTAGGATCCATGTCAACATGGATACGAGCATGGAAGGGCAATGGGTCAAGGGTAAATAAGGAAGCTATGCACAAACTTGGACGCACGAAGTAAGTGACTTCCGACTCACTTATTAGTATGTGTAGGGGATTATTTAATAATTACGAATGCGAGGAAATCTTGTTTGATTAAGTAATGATTGGAATTGCCAAGGTAGGAAAGATTAATGGGGCTGAAAGTAGTTAGTTATGTCGAAACTAAAATGATGAAATTAAACGGGTCGAATAATGGCATGAAGGATCTATAAGTCTTTTTCTTATAATTCAGCTTTTGATGTCAGTTAGGATGGTAAACGGATCCGTAATTAAATTACAGACGCGTAGAAACAAGAATTACTCAAAAGGACACCTAGGTCATAAGTTATGTAAGTTTTAAGTTGAGAATTGGTTAGAATGCATAGCTGGGCAAAAAGTGCAGCAGCAAAAGAAATGGTTCTGTCGAAAAGGGGCTATCGCGCTACGCGACATCAAACCAGCTTTACCATCACGCACGCGACCACCATCGCACCCTGGGACCGCCCAGGGTTGTATCTGTCGCGCCCCATAAGAGCCAGTAAGCTGGCAAAACTTGTTTTTCTAGTTCATTTCAGCACCGAACTCGATTGTAAATGCGTATATGATTGCAAATGAATACCTTAAATAGTGGTTTTGTTATAAATGAATGTTATTGTTCTCCGGATAGTAAAAGTATGGAATTACCCTCGTGTAAGTGAAGGAAAATTTATAAGTAAACGTATCTATAAACAAGTGAGTGTGTATGTCGATATGTATAATGCCTATATTAAGTAAAGTTAAAATTTTGACATGATAATGTAAGAGTATGTGTGAAAAAGTAGTAAGTAGGAGCCCGTAACCGTATATGCACTCATATAGGTAAATAAGATTGTATGGTTGTATGTTGTAACGTATGTATGTACGAAGGTGGGTTGCTATGAATGCACATAGGAATTAGGAATGTATACGTTTGTGAATGGGAGATGTTATAAATGTATGAAGGAATGGCTTCCTTATGTTTGGGCATTAACGATTGCTAATGGTGTGCTTTGAGGTTGAAATGTAATGCAGGTATAAGAACACCGGGTTCATGAGGTATCGAAGTCGAACTCGGAACAAGAAAATACGAGAGGATAGTTGAATGAATCAAAGTTCCTATTGTTAAATGTCATTCATTATTAGACTATATGAGAATCATGTCGTATGTGACAACCCTCACAATTCCAGGTATCCGTACAATTAATTAATAATTAATTTATGCTTAATAACTGTGCTTGATTACAACTGTGATTAAACTGCTTTCTGTTTTCTGATACATACATACCCATGCATCACATTTTATACTGTCACTCTATTCATTACACACAAACATTAGTGACAAACTTGATGCACAAAGCACAGTTAACACAGTGATCAGATAACCCAGAAAGCATGCTGACAATGCCAGCACCTAGACAGACAATGTCATTGAGGCCAGTATGAGCCAGAGATAGGTTAATACACTAGTAGGGAGTGTAGGGAGGTGAGGATCATAAAACTGCGTCACTAGGTGATAGTTATAGTGCCCGGAAGTGCCTAAAACATACTTTAAGTGCAGAATTCTGCACTAAATAACCAAAATTCAGCATTTAACAATGCTAGTAAAGTGCAAAAACTTGGCAAAATAGTCCTAGATATTTTCCAAAGTGTTGGGAATTAAATGTGTCACTAAAAGTAATATAAAAGACACATTAAAGATTAATTTAGCACTTTAACGGATCAACATCCAACCGAACAACCGGACTTTACCCGGAACATAAAAATATTGCCAAACACATTGTTTTTACTTTTCTGAGCTAGTTAAGGTCCCCGAACACCCTAACACACCTTATATTACATAACACACAATAGTACACTAACTATAACAATTTTAATGTAACTAGATTGTAACCATGGCATTACAACCCAACCCCATACCCCCCCCCCCCGGGCGACGGTCACTTAGGGGTGACCCACCCTTTGATTTCTTGATTAAAATAACAAGTCATGTTGGATGGTTAGGAGCATGTTATACAAAGGGTAAAAGGTAAATTTGGTTTATAAATAAGCACCAAGGTTAAGACTTTCATTTCACAAACAACAAACCCCAAACTCCTTCTTCTCCCCTTGTGTTCGGCCGCCACCTTACCACCACCTTCAAGTCTTTTTCAAGCAATCCATATATATCCAAGGGTGCTAGAGACCGAACAAGTAAGCTTGGTGTACTCGGAAGCTTAAGGACCGCTCTCGTTTCCTTTTATCCATCACTTTTTCGCCTTGTTTCTCCCCTAGCCTTGTGCTAGTAGTAAGTGCCTTAGATCTTCATCTTGTTCATATTTTTGGTGGTTAATAGTAAAAAGAATGGTAAAAATGTAAGAACTCTATGGAACATAATCAAAGTCTTGAAGTATAAACTAACTAAATATGAAAAATGGTTAATGTAATGATAAAATCATGTTGTTCTTATGTTGTGATGATTATTGTATAATGTATGTTAGATAAAATGTTATGGTCCGTCACATAGACTTGCTAGATCACGTTTAGAGACATGAACTAGCAAGGTGTGAAGGTTAAAGGTGTTGTGGATGATGGAATCATCCACACATGAACTTTGAACTTGAACAAATAAGTGATTTCTTGGAAAATAAAGTTGTAAACTTGTAGATCTAAAGATCTACGAGTGGTTTTTCGAAAGAACCAAGTGAAAGATACGAGTTTTGTTAAAAAGGTGGATCTTACATAAACTAATCGCATTTTTAGTAAGTAAACAAGTGTGTAAACACTTGTGTAAAAAGAAATTTCACAAAGATATATTTTTGGAAATCATGACTAGAGGTTGTAAACCTTCAAATCCTTTAAAGATAAAGTTTTTAAGAAACTAATCACATTTTTAAAGGTAACAAGACTTACTAATTATGCTAGTAAGTTACTACTTGCTTTTATAAATTTTTGAAGTTCATAAGCTTATAGTTTATGCTTATTTTTGTCAAGACTGGTGATTAGAAATTGTATGTTGTTGGATGATGATTGATTGAATGAGTTTACAAAAGAAAATGATATGCTAGTAAGCATGGACACCTCCATTTACAAAGGAAAATCTGGCGAAATTTTTCTAGAATTTCAACACTTAGAAATATTTTTTTAACAAGTGTTACAAATATATTTTTAACTTGATTTTCAAAATAAACTTCGCCATGATTTTTATTACAGAAATACTAAGTGCCGGGGGTTAATTTTCATAAATAAAATTTGATAAATATATATTTAGAATATATATTTTATAATAAAACGCTTGTGTGATTGTTTGTTATTCTGTGCACTAGATATATTATTTTTAGGGTAAAAATAATATAACTTGAAAATACCATGAGATTACGACTCCAAAAATAATACCAACACTCTCACAAAATAAATATTTAAGTTACACAAGTATTGTTGCTTTACGACACGCTAAAACGTAACTTATGTAGTATTTCGGAAAAATACTCTTATATGTATATTTTGATAAGTATTATGTTGAAAAATGTATGAAGTAAAATATAATATTTTTGGGAAAAATATATATATTTTGGAATTAAAATGTTTTAGACAAGTGATTAAAATATATTTTCTAAGTGGGACTTAAAATATATTGTTCGGAATGATAAAACATACATGTATAAATACCCCCATCCTTGGGAAGGAAATACACTTATTAAATAATTAAGAAGTGTGAATACGAAATAGTTGCCTAACTATTTTCCAAGAACGTTAAACCCTAAGCCAAGGCACGGCCATCCGTCTAATAGGCATTAGTACGTGTAGGTCGTCACGCAGCAGATTGAGTTGGAGATTGACGTTTCAGGATACGCACTTCTGTGAGTTCATGTCCCCCTTTTCTCTTTACTGTTTTCAGTTTTATACTTCGGGGGTGAAATACATGCGACAATTATTATAAACATTTATTACATGGTATGGTTAGCGTAGGGAGGGTTTATACTACTAGATCATGTGAGGGGTGGGTACAACACTTGAGGCCATTAATCCTCGTTGTTAGGACCGAGGGACACAAGAGTGATAGATCTATTTGGGTATAGCGAGCCCACACCCGTGAGGCCGGGGCGGCCCATAGAGGTGACTGTGTCTTCCAGCCGAAGCCCGGTAACAAATTTGCTAGGTTTGAGTTTCCCTGCACTTTCTCACACATACCAGTGGCTTTGCAACCCATTGGTGATCTCTTTTTCCTTATTGCTACATACAAGGGACTTTTATACATACTTTGAAGGTTTATACATACTCACTTTTACATGAACTCGCTCAACTTTTGTTGATTTTTCAAACTACATGTATTTCAGGAAATTAGTGGATCTGGCAAGGTATGCAATCACGTCAAGCTGCGTAGGGAATAATGATGTCATCCGAGTTTAGGAAATGTGACCCTTGCCTGGGCGGGTTACAAGTCTTAAACTGTGTTTTTATTTCAAGTCTTTTATCGTGTTGTATGAACAAGTTTTTAATTATGTCATGGTTGTAATTCGTTTCATGTGTCGACTTTTAAACAAATGTTGTCGTGGTAACTTTTAAAACTTGATGAATGGATGAACATCATGTGTTTTATTTTCATATAGCATGGTTATGATAATTGCTATGGTATTAAGAAGTCACACCAAATAAACCCACGCTTCCGCAAAAGCCAGGGTGTGACATCGTATGATATTGTTAATGACTAATGGTTATGTTGTATGTGATGTCCACAGGTATTACACGGATTTCTTCTACCACTAACGAAGAGAAGCGAGCATTGATCGAGTCGAGAGCAAGGATTGTACAGAAGGAACGGTCACTTAGCTTTATTTATGCAACGTCTTAGCTTTATTTCCTTTAGTTAATGCTTGACATTTCGTAATTTAGCCTTTATGTAAGTAATATGTCTAATTGTGAAAGAAATTTTTAAGGCTCTTTTTCCGCTGCGTCGTTTTTTAAGTTATTACGTGTTAGGGTGTTACACTAAAGTTGCTAAATTGGGTCAGAATCGAAAGTCAAAGTAGAAGTCAAACTGCTTGACCTTCGGTTGCGATCTGACACATAAACTGTAAATGACGGGCCGAACATGTTCATACATGTTCTAATATTAGTTACTAACTGATTTAGTATTAAAACATGAGTTAAAACAATTACAAGTTCATTTTAAAAAGTTTCCGAAAATCTGTCGTTTGACTTTTTATTAGACTTAACTTTGACCAGTCATTTGACCAACTTAACGTGATTTTCAGGAGGTGCCCTTTTGAGGGGTTAGCACCTACCGTATTATGATCACGTAGCCACGTTCGATTCGAACAATGGCTGGACCATAATGGTCTAAACCGAAAGTCAAAGAAAAAGTCAATTTGCTTGACTTCGGCTAATAAAAGCCTATAAAAATGAAAAGAACTGGAAAGGAACACTTACTTGTGATCCTTAGAATATTTAGAACTCAGGGGATGCCCCTTTAGAATTAGGAACTTCCAGATTAGAGAGTAGAGAGGATAAATGAGAAAGGTGCAAGTTGTTCAAGTGATCAAGGCCTCTATTTATACTAGAAGAGGTTAAATGGAGATCAAGACAGGTGTAAGGGTTGATAAAGGATCACTCCAAGTGTCCATGAACGTGTTAGAAGCTGCAAATGGGTGGCAAATTCGTGAGAGGTGGCAGCATGGCAGACTTGCTTGGCCTCCAAACAAAAATTTGCCCAGATATACTCCTTGCGGACTGTATGGGCTAAAGGCTTACGGTCCGTAAGCCTACTCAACGCATACAGAATTCCAGTCACTTATGGACTGTAAGCTATAAAGCTTTGCGGTCCGTATCCGCTACTTAGAAATAATATTCTTTCATGCTTGCGGTCCGTAAGCACAAAGGCTACACGGTCTGCAAGGGGCCACTCAGAGGCTATAAAATAGCATGTTGACATATTTGGTCCCTCCACATTCATACTTTCACAATTTGACAAAATTAGTCCCTCTCGTCCTAATTTTCAGACATAATTGAGAGTATGGACACATGTCATTGTATAATTCGACACGAATTTACGAGGTGTTACACTTGTCTATTATTGTAGATCAATAAATGGAAATAAAAGTGAATAATGTAACTTTTGTTCTGAAATCGATGAATAAATGGCACAAAAAGTGCCAGATGCTATGGAGGATGATGACGTAATGATGCTATGGAGGATGATGACGTAATGGTTAATCAAAGAGTTAAAAAAAAGTTGTTTGTTATTTAATGATGCAGTTTGAAATATTTGCACATGTGTATCACTTTATAAATGATGTTGTCTTTTGTATGCACATATCCTTATTTTGGTTATTTTTATCTGGTGGTTGATGGTTTGGTTATACTTGTCTGTTTATGATGTAATATGTTATTTGGTATAGTATGCAGGTTGGTGATGCACATGTGCGTAGTTTGAAATATTATACATATTGGCAATGTATTACGGATGATAGTGTAGACGAAAGTGAAATTGTATAATATTGGTAATGTATTATGGATGGTAGTGTAGATGGAAGGGAAATTGTATAGGTGTCGTTAAGAAATATGAAATATGAAATGTGCACATGTGCATCAGTAATTGTTATTCGAATTAAAAAAAAGTTCAAAAAATAATTATAATTAAAATGTTGCGATTTTTAGTGGATATTTTTTTTTTAAAAAGTGTGTGTTTTTAAGTAGTTTTGGTTGTGTTCACATCAGTTCTCGCGATTCTTACAATAAACGATAGTTGCTATCGAATCCTCATCCTATATATACGTAAAAAAAATTCTTTATTTGCGAATACACGTAAATTTAAACGTGTAATTTAATTTCTAACTGTGTATCCGAATAATAATGATAACTATAAAAAATTGAATTTAAGTTGTTTTTGACCAAGTTCTCGCGTTTTTTTTTTCATTCGTTCTCGCGGTTTTCACAATATTTAGCATTCTCATTTAAACTCTCCTATATATATATTGTTCTTATTTTAAATTTACAAATAAATTAATAAAAACCTTTCTTAAACTAGTTACATAACTAATATATTCAATCTCAATTACTATATGAGCCTACCTATAGGAAAAATAATCACAAGCAGACAAAAAGGGCTTACCGGAATCTCGTCGGAAACCTAGTCAACTTCACCGAACACTAATTCAAGTCTCTAAGATTGCGGTTGTTCAAAATCACCTTCAAGTCTCCCATTCTTTCTCTAAATCATCTGATGAGAGTCACTAGTACCCTCGTCGGAACCCTAGAAGCCCCAACCGTCATTGGCAGCTTCAGCTACCACCGATAACATTATTGTCGCATACTATCACGCTGGAACCCTCGTCCACCACCGCCTCCTACCATCTTTTCATTCGTCTAAACCACCACAACTCACCACCAGTCTGACCGAAGGCCGAGAGGGTGGCCGGCGGGAGACGACGACCGGTTCTTCCATCACCGCCGCTCCTCTCTCTCTCTATCACTCCCCTTCTATCGTTGCGCTCTCTCTTTCTCTCTATCCATCTTTCTAAGCTGGACTTTGAACAGCTACAAAAGAAGCGGTGGAGATAGAAATACGCATACACGTGTGGATGTTAAAAGTTAAAATCTCTAATATACCCTAGATCACTGTTTAATCAGTTTTTTTTAATATAATATAATATAATATAATATAATATAATATAATATAATATAATATAATATAATATAATATAATATAATATAATATAATATAATATAATATAATATAATATAATATAATATAATATATTATTATTATTATTATTATTATTTTTATACTATAAATAAGCAAGTTTTTCTTGCATTATTAGTTGTACCATGTGCATGGGGTGATTTTCAAAAAAATTCTTCTTTTATTTTTCATTTTCATTTTCCATTTAAAGTTTTTATCTTTTCATTTAACTTTTTTTATTTATTTACAATTTAACCTTAACATTTTTTTATTTTCAACTTTAGTCCTCTATACTTTTCATCCTTTACAAGTTTTTTGTTCTACGTTTTGTTCAAAATTTGGCGAGTCAACACGCTGCAACGTGTGTGTATGGTTCAATGTTTTTTGTCTGCTTTTCCTATTTGACAGGCCCGTCGCAACACGTCTATTATGCTTCGTTTGACAAGTTCGTTCTAATGTGCGGGTCCTAAATTGACTTAGTTTTTTCTTTCTATGTTTTACATTTCAGACTAATTTCTTCGCATTTCAATGACTTTACGTCTGTTTTTCGTTCAAAGTTATTTTTACTCTTTTTATTTATTTTATTTTACGAGCTCTTCTATTGGTGGTGGTGTGGCATTGGGCTACTTGGCACATTTTTACACATATGTTTAACCTATTAAATTTTTAACTAAAAATAATTTGTTTCAAGTTTACCCTTATACTTCCTTTACTTAAAAAAAACTATTTTTAAGTGCATATTTTTATGTACGTGTCGGTATGAATTCGATTTTCTCTATTCGACATAAACTTTTTTCTGGAAATAAGTCAGATCAAATATAATATGCTTTTGTTTAAAAAACATTTTTACGTCCATATTTATATGTATGTTTTGGTATAAATTCGAGTTGGTGTATGTTTCAAAGTAAACTTTTTTTGGGAAATGAGTGAGGTCAAATATAATATGCTTACTTGCTTATTATATGAATGTTTCGCAAATTTTGTTTCGAACCGAGTGGAGTCAAATTTGGTTTCTTTTTTTTCCCTTTATTTCCAAAAGTTCTAATTAATCTCTTTCGATTATACATGTCAGTTTTTCTGTTATACCTGTTATGTTTTCTATGATATGTCGAAATGCACGTTTTCATATGGTTAACACATCACATAATGTTTGGACTAATCCATTCGATGTTTGCGATTGTTATTGCTAGTTATTGTTATTTACCAAATAGTTATAAATAATTACCTGAACTAGATGATAACCTTCGCTTTCATTCTGTGTTTAAAAATTCAACAGGAGTGTATAGTTTGGTGAACCTTTGATTACCTTTTGTTGTGCTGGCAAGAAGTGAGCGAGGGAGGGAGGGAGGGTTGAGAAGCTTACGATGTCTGTTGAGATCAAACTCTCTCGATCCAATCGAACCTATCGCCCCAATGTAAGATTGATTCTAATCCCCAACTTACACCTTACAGATTTCAGCAACTTACTCTTAATCCCTTTCAGGATCCCCTCCGGGGAAACATCATCACCAGATTGCCTTCTTCCATTTCTCACCGTGGAATTCATCTCACTCTCAACGCTTCTGTAAATCTGCAGGTTTATGCTCTGTTTGTTTTTCGTCGTAATTCAGTTGATTGCTAAGCTGATGATGTGGTTAATTTGGTGTTTAGGTTCGTGGAGGTTCAGCTGGATTCATTGAATCGATTTATGGTGTTCTCAAGCCTATTCGAATAGTGTCTCTCTCTCTGTCTCTCTCATTCATTCATTTGATGTGCTTGTTATATGTTTAAAGCAAAATCAATTTGGGGCAACTTTAGCTCATTGCCCAAGAAACTCACATTTATTGTCACTTCTTTCTGTAACTATAATCGTTTTCATGCTCTTGTGTGAAAAGGGACCAAATCCACTAATAGACTCTAATTTAATCATTGTAAATTTGTAATGAAGAATGCCCCACTATGTTTATAATTATTCACACCATATTCATAAAAAAACAGGAAGAAGAGCATTCAAGTCCAACCTTCTGGGAAGATCAGTGCAGGCACAACACAGGTATACATTTCAGGCCATCGCCCTCACGTTTGCTGTAGTTTATGCATTTGTAACTTTTAATATTATAATGTATATTTTCTCTTTTGTTGGCATAATTTGTATGTGGCTACTTCTATAAGGCAATTACACATTCCTTTTGTCTTTCTATTATTTTGTGTTTTTATAATATATATTAAGACTGAATCAATGAATCCTGTTGGATCCCTTCTTAGACAGATACCATTTTCGATCATTCTTAATGATGGTGGAAAGGACGACAAATTCTATGAAACTTTCCATGGAGAAAACATTAGCATCCAGGTATGAATTCTTTTTTCTGTATTCTATCCTTCAATGGTTATATTGTATAACGGGTTTGCTGTCTATTGTACTCTCCTAGTATCTGCTAAATGTGGATGTTGTCAGAGGATACTTACATAAATCATTGTCTGCCACTGTGGAGTTCATAGTTGAAAGTGAATTTGGTAAAGATTTGGAGTTTCTCGGTTCACTTGTTTAAATGTTGTTAACAAGTACCTTTCCTAACTGTAAGTTTTTCTCAACAGCCATTCTACCCATTTCTCCTGAAATGGTCTTCTTTTATATCACTCAAGACACTCAAAGGCATTCTTTGCTTCCTGAACTGAAATCAGGTAAATGGAAAACTCGTACGTAGGTGATTAAAATTAGTTACTATAATGGGTACTGGTAGGTTCAGTTAGTTATTTCAGTTAAAGTAGTTTTTCGTGATGGCAACTGACGTATAGTCTGTGTTTGTTACATAGGCGGTTTTAAAATATCTGGTAGAATTTGCACTCAGTGCCTTGTATCTGATCCATTAGTGGGGGAGCTAACAGTTGAAGCATCTGCAGTTCCTGTTTACTCTATTGACATTCACTTGCTACGTGTAGAGTCAATTATGGTGGGGGAAAATATAGCAACCGAAACATCCATAGTCCAGACTACTCAGGCACCTAACATCTTCTTTCTTACATGACATACTGTGTGAATATCAAACCGACTAATATTCTTCACATTTTCATAGATAGCAGATGGAGACGTCTGCCACAATCTGCCGTTGCCTATTTATGTCATGCTTCCCCGACTTTTGACATGCCCAACCGTCTTTGCAGGGTAAGTTCATTTCCAGTCATAGTTTTCATTTTTTCAGCCTTTAGTAATTGGCTGCCTGACTTCAGTTATTGTATGTAGACGTAAAAAAATGTATGGCCGGGTTGGGTTGGGTTGGGTTGATCCTTTAATAGATTGATTCAGAAGGATATGTGTCTGCCTATTTGGCATGTCCTTTGTTTGTTAGGTTAGGTTGGTTGGGTGGACCTGTAACAACTTTCATACTGTTTTTTAGTTTTAATATGTTTACAGAAACTATATTGTTACAACTTAAGATATTTTCTTTTAATAAAGTGATTTAGGAGGTTTATTCATTTGAACTTAAAAGGGGACTTTCGACCCATTTTGCCCTGGACATTGTCGGTTAACTTTTTAACTAACTTTGGGTCAATGTAACCGAACCGACTCTGCAGTATGGAATTTCTGCAATGAATGGCATTTCTTCATCCTTTCAGTGGAATAAGGGAAGACACCTAATATAAGCTTCTTTTTTATTTTTTTAACATTGATTTATAAAAATTTAACTAGTTATTAATCTAGGCTTGTTAGGAACTATGGATGTTGGCTTTCTTTCATGAAAAACCTTCAATGGCTTGACTGCGGCCTATTCTTCTTTGGATTATATTATTGTAGGTCATAGATACACATTATTATATGCAACATAACAAAAATTGCAATTCTTCGATGATCTGATTTTGAGGTTTTACCATCATGTTAGGGGTGTTGATTTGGCCCAATTACATATTATTGGATCGGTCCAGGTTATGTGCAATCTCTATATCGAGTGTTGCCTACAGCTGGTCTAGTTATGATATTCTAAGACCATTCACAATCGATCCTCTATTCCATCTCTATAATTACACTAAAAATCACTATCTTTTCTCTATTACATTTTCAATTAAATAATATTTTCTTATACATTTATCATTACCTTTTCTCTCTCTCCCACTCACAACCCCTTTCAAAATATATTTAAAAAATTATAGAGGGTGAACAGTGTTCCTTCAAAATTATTGATGAGCAGTAACATTTTCTTTCTCCTTCACTCACAATCACTTTATAAAATATAGAGAATGCACTCAGATAAATATGGAGGATCGATTGTGAATGCTCCAACCTGGCACAAAAAGTGAGCTAAAATGGACACGGGTCAAATGGGTCAAACGATCAAAAGTGTATCTTTCATGCATAGAACATCCTAAAGTCATTTTATTGAATAATAATAGTATTGTTGTTAGTTTTTCTCTTTATTACAAGATTTTGATTCCTTGTGCAGACCATTTTCCGTGGAGTTCAAAGTTACCATCCTTGTTACGTTTCAGACTGAATTGTACAATGTTCAGACAAAATCTGACCCGCGAGCTTTAAGAAAATGGGTAAGATTTGGGTTTTGTATCATTCACTGGTTATTTATTTTATTATTTGTAAACTGAATATTTGGTTTGGTATCAAACTTCCAGGTTGCTATGGAAAGTCTCCCATTGGAGTTGGTTCAGTCTAAATGAATGTATGCCGGTTCATAAGTGACGGGATCCTTTGTTGGACTGGGCCCACAAATCACAATGGAGCCTCTATACTATATCCTTCCCCATACCCAATTTATAGAAAAGACATGAGATTTTATTTATGTTCAGTTCTACATTAGAGTACCCATTCTCATACCCCAAATATATAATGTGTAAAATTTTGAGGACTATTTAGTATTTGTTTGCATTTTCTTGCTTAAAAAGTCCCCAAGGGGATGGTAAAACGGTGTATGCCCCAACCATGACCGTTCAAAAAAAAAAAAAAAAAACCAAAAATGAAATTTATGATACAAATTTCTAAACAAAACTTCAAAATTTTGCGCCACTTATATTTTGATGACAAAATATTAAAATTAAAATTTCATGAATTTTGAAGTCTATTTGATATATTTTTGAATTTTCATGCTTAAAGTGAAGAATAAATTAAAAACATAACTTGCAAATTTCAAAATTACTAGATTTTAGGCCTTAAAATTACAATTTATTAGTTACAATCCAAAATCATACTTTTTATAAAAAGAGAAATCCAAGTGACATAAGAAAAGCTGATGTGTCAGCAGGAGAGCATGTCCAACAATGTTTTTCTTATGTCATCCCCGATGAGGTGGCAGCATAAAGTGACATCACAATTCAAAGATCTACCATCCAAACCATTGCCTCACTTTTCAATTTCAAAGGTCTGGCCCACATTCAATTATGAAACCACTGATGTTCATTTAAATTTCAACCACTGATGTTTCATTGAAATGGGAGGGTAATTTAAAATTTAAAACTTCGTAGGGATATGTAATTTGCATTTAGTGTCATTAGAGCTTCAATTCTTCTCTCTCTCAAATATAAATTCGAACCCAAATCCAAACTCGATCATAATTTCAAAAAGCCATTTCAATCTCTCTGTTTACTCTCTCTCAACTCTCTATCTCTAAAATTGTAGATACAGAGAAGAGGATGAAGACGACAGAGGCGTTGCATTTAACATCGATTTGAATATTATGCAGACCAATGGTAGTTTAAAAATAGATATTTTTTGATTTTTTCTTTTTATCACAGACGACAGATATTTTTTCTTTTTATCACAAATGTTCTTCATGTAGATCTTGTTGGATTTGTTATTTGGTGTTGAAGTCTTGAGTTCCTTGGCCGAGCTTCCGAATGTGATCAAGGTTATAAAATGGATCTCAACTTTATTGATGAAGAGGTAATGTCTGTTTGTGTTTAAAAATAGATGTATGTGTTTAAAATAATTAGGTAATTGTTATTTTGTTTGGTAATTGTTAATACACTTTGTAATCAGTTCTCCTTCTTTTTCGTGGTTTCTTGAGCTTTGTTACGTGTTTTCCAGATTGAAGTTTCTTCAAATCGTCATCCTCTCCAATGCTTCCATCGATTCTTCTCTCGCTAAATCTGGTAACAATCCGTGGCCTAATTTCTTTCATGATTTTATGAAATTTGATTGATATGTTTGTAGCTTTTGATTTTGTCTTTGATTTGTTATTGTTTATTCAGATGCTTGCATTGGTGTACCATGTGATTACGAGTAGATTGATTTTGATATGTTTGTAAAAGGAGAAATCCCAATGCAAATTAGAAAAGCTGGCGATGTCTGTTTAATCATCATGTTTAATATCGATTTGAATATTAAGTAGACCAACGGTAGTTTAAAAATAGATATTTTTTTTATTTTTTCTTTTTATCACAAACTGAAGGTTTGTATGCTAAATGTTCTTCAGGTAGATCTTGCTGGATTTGTTATTTGGTGTGGAAGTTTTGAGTTCGTTGGCCGAGCTTCCGAATGTGATCAAGGTTATAAAATAGATCTCAACTTTATTGATGAAGAGGTAATGTCTGTTTGTGTTTAAAAATAGATGTATATGTGTTTAAAATAAATCATGATTCTATGAAATTTGTTTGATATGTTTGTAGCTTTTGATTTTGTCTTTGATTTGTTATTGTTTATTCAAATGCTTGCATTGGTGTACCATGTGATTACGAGTAGATTGATTTTCAGTTTGTATATTGGGATTAAATACTCAACTGGTAGAATGACAGCAAGTCCAGGTTATGCTTCAAGCTGTCTTGATTTCTTTGGAGGCGGATAAGTGACTTGGGGAGGTCTGAAAAACAGAATTGATAAATTTGGGGAAAATGGGGTTGAAAGATGATAACCCAACAGTTGAGGATCTCATTCTACATCTCCGATAAATTCAGTGGTATTGTCAAATAATGCTTCCTAGATTTTTTAAGACCGACAAATGTCTAATGAACCATCACTGTGGACATTTGTTGGTCTTTGTCGGTCTTCAAAAATCTAGGAAGCATTGTTTGAGAATACCAGTGAATTTATCGAAGCTGTCGAATGAGATCCTCCACTGTTGGGTTATCATCTTTCAATCCCATTTTCCCTAAATTTATTGATTCTATTTTTCAACAGGGATGTAATGTAATGATTCCTCTCAATTGAATAAACGGACACTTGCTTCCTCTCAAAGGGTTATGGAGTGGTTATAACAGCTGAAGAAACTAAGGACTGTTATAACTAACCACTGCTTCTTATAAAGACTGATGGACTTAAAGACTGATTAGACCTATCCACTGTTAAAGACAAAGCTGTTAAAGACAGGCACTTATGTACCTAAGGCCTGATCAACCAAAGGAAAACCACTGCTCAGTCAGCAGTGATTCAGTATCTACAGCGGATTTAACATCAGTATTTATGTATCAGTTTTTCTTATGTAACAGTGTTTAGTGTATCGGTGTTTAGATTTTGTTACGGCTTCGATGATGGTTGTTAGATTTATGAAAATGTAATTGCTACAGTTTGAATATTATCGTTATTATATTATTATCTGTTGATCATGGTCTGTTAAAGCACTGCTGTTAAACATTCTCTATTGAACTGCATCATCTGTTAGTCCATAGCAGAGGTTCTCTTTGGCAGACCTTTGCTTGAACCGTCTCGGTGTTTATCAGCAGATTTTCATCATGAGGCGTGTGTAAACAGATGTTTGAAATCCTCTGTTGAACTGCATCATCTGTTAAGTCACAGCAGAAGTTAACAATCTATACTGTGGAATGATCAGCAGATGTTATGTTTGGCAGATCTTTGTTTCAATAGCAGATGTTAGCTTTATGATGCTTTTGATTTCATATTCAGCAGCAGAGGTTGTTTTATCAGCAGCGGTTATTTGCTATAACAGTCTTTGTGTTTATTTAGCAGAGGTTGTTTTATCAGCAGAGGTTATTTGCTATAACAGTCTTTGTGTTTATCAGCAGACTTTATTTGAATAGAGGTTGAGTGCATAAATTTGTTTGTAGTCAGAGGTTTGTATCAGAGAGGTTATGACAATGATCACCCATAAATTTGTTGAAGCCTTTTAGGAAAAGCCTTTTAAGTAACAATAGATGTTAGCTTTATGATGCTTTTGTATTCATATTCAGCAACAGAGGTTGTGTTTATCAGCAGAGGTTATTTGCTATAACAGTCTTTGTGTTTATCAGCAGAGGTTGTTTGGAACAACAAACTTTGCTTGAACAGATTTTCTGTTTGACAGAGCTTTTGGTTTGTCAGACTTTATCTAAATAGTGGTTGAGTGCATAAATTTACAGAATATAATTCAAGTTGTAATGTATCATGAAGAGCCAATTAAAATGTATGGAGAATGTACAACAAAGGTTTAAGTTAATATAAAGAACAAGATAAGCATACATGATTATAATTTAAATATTCGTAAGTCGTAAGTTTTCAAAATATAGAAGTTTGATACATCACCATCCCATAATTTATCTCAAATGAGATAATACCAACAACCACAACTATCTGTAGACTTTCTTTAAGATCAGCTTGGCTTTTTCTTCAGAGTAGACAAATTTGCATCTCATATTTCTGTAGATACCATTGGACTTCGTGAACTTCTTGGTGAATTGACAAGCCGTGTATCTAAATCCCTTGCCATGCTTCTCCAGTCGAAAGTCAATTACAGTGTCAACTCTATTCAGATTTTCAACTGTCATCTTCAATGTTCTATGAATCCTTAATAAAGAAGCTACTTTCACATCCAGACGCTTAAAAATAAATATAAAATACCAATAATTAATAAGAAATACATAATGTATTTAAGTAAAGTAACAAGAAAAGCAGCTAAATTGTAACAAACATTTAACATCCAAAGAATGAGTAATAATATATTAACAGAATAAACTTACAAAATGTTTGCTGCAGTACCATACGAATTGTAAGGGGTATCCGTCAGGATCAACTTCATAATCTGAGAAAGCGACATCAAAATCTGCGTCATCGATATCATCGGATGATTCATTCGATACAACATAATCACTATCAGAATCTGTGTCACTGGATTCTTCAACATCCAGATCCTCGGTAATTTGAGGAACTTCTAAATTGGGTGAGGAAGTATCGTCTATCGGACTGTCATTGGATTTTGGTGCAACAATCTCACATCCATTCAAATCAAAGGCAGTAAGCAGAAAGATGTAATCCGCTACGTATCTTAAAACAAGTACAATTCCTGTTTGCATATCCATGTAGTGTACAACGTTTTCCCATTGATCGGTTATAAAGTAACAATTCCGAAGAGGATCACATTGAAGTAGTACATCAAAAGAGTCCCACTGATTCACATAGATCTTAAATGTCTCTTTAAGTTTACCAACTCCAATACTGACGTTGACTAACTCCTTGGGTATTAGCTGAACAAAAACATATAAAATTATGAAATCAACAAAGGTACAGTAAAATTAACAACTATATCACTAATTACTATAGTAACATTTAAGTATTGGATTAAAATACCAAAACTTACCAACACGTCCTTACAAACATCAGTAAAACTACGGGAGAATGAATCTATACATCCAAACTTCCTCTCAAACGATATTGATGTGAACATAGAAATCATTGGGAGTTTTGTTGGATAATGATGAACTTTTTTCAAAAGGTGTCAGCAGATATGTATATGGTGCAGTTTTTTTAAATACCAATAGAAATCCTTCTTTCAATGAAAGGTCAGAGACAACTAAGGACCATCCTTCTTTTAGAGCAAAAGTTCCATTGTGTTTTGAGAATCGGTAATCCCATCTCATACTGTTTACACACTCTATAACGCCAACGTTACCAGGAACTTCTTTGAGTAAATGATTGTTTGCAAAGTTTTGTGGTATTATCTGTTGAGTTCAACTATTTAAGTATTGGCAAGTGTTATATGTGAAAAATTGTAGAAAATGGTTTTAATGTAATAAACTTACCAAGATTTTGGAATTAAGAGAATCCAAATATTTATAAAAAGACATCTTCCAAGATATGATGTTTCTATTAAAAAATCAAAGAAAAAATGAGACAATGTATTTTATCAGATACTTTATTATTTATAAAGACTGTGATAACAAATGTGAACCAACAATGTTTAACATATCTATGTCATTCAGATAACGCATTTAATATTTATCGATTTATCTAGAGTATAACAATAAATAAAGATTCCTCTAAAAACTGTAGAATCGAGTACCACTGTCAATAACTTTTTTTTTTTGCAAGTCTATAAATAAAGATTTGTCATTTAATCATATTCTTTAATATCAAGTAAGAAAAACAACAAAATATACCTTATCGATTGCTTTCAAGAATCCAAATGTAACACCATATCAAACAAAACTTCAAATCAGAAACATTATAAAAAATAAAAAAGCTTGTAAAATTAAATTGATATATCATCTAAAACATGCAATACAATGAGAACAGTCTTCATAACAGTTGTTAATCATGTGCATATGAAACTAATGTATATACAAATTTTAATAAATATTACTATACCTTGATCGAAGTTGTTGATGATGTCAAAAGTAAGAAGAATTCAAGTGGAGTGATTCAATATTGAAATGGACATCGGTGATTAAAACTTGAAGCACTTTTTATGAGATCAGACAAACAATTTTGTAAAGGGGATTTGGAGAGTCGTTAAAAAGGTAAAGTATGTTTCTATCTACCTCTATGTAAAAAGGTAAACCACCATTGGAATAATAAATTACATTTTACCGCCATTGAGATAAGGAACTTACATTTTACCCCCTAATAATATAGCTTTCTTTTTCAAATAATTCACATCATTTTCAAATAATTCAAACCATTTTCAAAATACTTTGAAAGTCTTTTTCTTGAGTGCTCAACAATCTTCTTCATTCAGATATTTGAAATTATGGCTACAGATAATAGAATTTCAAGTAAGTATGAACTGTTCTTTCAACCAAGTCAAAGTCAAGTCTGTGCTGAAGCAAGGAAAAAAGGAAGCGTGTTCTGCAACAAAAGCGAAAGAAGAGTGGTTTTCATCGTACATCGACATCCGATTCTGTTAAAAGGATTCCATTATTAAACACTCCAAGTGGTATGTCTTATAGGTTTGTAAACAAAATTTTACAAGAAATATATATTTATATGTTATCTTTTGCGAATCCTTACACATGTTTCGTATTTTACAAGTTTTAACAACCAATGTTGAGAGAAGGAATGTGTATCATTTTCCTGCTTATGCTACTCCAAATATTAGCAGGAATTTGTTTCACTCATCTACAAAAGTAAAAGGTATACTTACTGCAGATATTTTTTGGTAATTTCAAAAAATTTTCACAATATGTTCAAAGTTCTTTCCTTGAGTGGTCAACAATCTTCTTCATTCAAGTATTTTAAATTATAGATACAGATAACACAATTTCAAGTAAGTATGAAGTTGACCTTCAAGCAAGTCAACGTCAAAGCTGTGCTGAAGAAAGAGAAAAAAGGAAGTATGTTCTTCAAGAAAAAAGAAACAACAGAGGTTGTCATCCTGCATCAACATCTGATTCTGTTGAAAGGATTTCATTTTCAAATACTTCAAGTGGTATGTGTTATAGTTTTACAAACAAAATTTAAAAGAAATATGTATGTATATGTTATGTTTTTGGAATCCTTACATATGTTCTATTTTACAAGTTTCAACCACCAATGTTGAGAGAAGGAATGTGTATCATCTTCCTGCTTATGCTACTCCAAATATTAGTAGTAATTTGTTTCACTCATCTACACAAGTAAAAGGTATACTTACTGCAGATATTTTTTGGTAATTTCAAATAATTTTCACAATACTTTCAAAGTTCTTTTCTCGAGTTGTCAACAATCTTTTTCATTCAAGTATTTTAAAATATGGATACAGATAACACAATTTCAAGTAAGTATGAAGTTGACCTTCAAGCAATTCAACGTCAAATGTCTGCTGAAGAAAGAGAAAAAAGGAAGTATGTTCTTCAACAAAAGAGAAACAACAGAGGTTGTCATCCTGCATCAACATCTGATTCTGTTGAAAGGATTCCATTTTCAAATACTTCAAGTGGTATGTGTTATAGTTTTGCAAACAAAATTTAAAAGAAATATGTATGTATATGTTATGTTTTTGGAATCTTTACATATGTTCTATTTTACAAGGTTCAACCAACAATGTCGAAAGAAGGAATGTCTGTCACACTCCTTTTGGATTTACTAACAAATATCCAATTTTGTTGAGAGGACTCCATTATCAGATATTACAAATTGTATGTTTTAAATTTTACAAAACAAAATATTTGTTTAATCTTAGGTTTTATGAATTGTTATATATATCTTATTTTACAAGCTTCAATATTGGTGGAATATCTAAAATTGAATTACAAATGAGTGATGAGATGTTACCAGATTCTGTGGTTAAGAAGATTCATGGAATTTCTAAAGGTATAAGATACGAATGTAAATTCCTGTTAAGTTTTCAATAAGTAGAAAACTTATGTTGAGTTATAAATTTACTAAGTCCGTAGATTATATTGATCATGGAGATGCCATCTTTGTGTGTTCTAAATGTGATGCAATGTTATGGGAAGATGAAATGCTTAGGGGAAATAAAAAACGTAAGAAAACATCCTATTCTCTTTGTTGTTCAAATGGAGATGTTGAGCTACCACGACCGCCTATACCTCCTCCATTACTACGTCATTTATATAAAAGTCATACCTCACAGTCTTGCAATTTCATGGATAATATAAGAGCATATAACATGATGTTTTCCTTCACATCTCTTGGTGGGAAGGTTGACAAAAGTTATCAGAGAGGTAAAGGTCTTTATGTATTTAGACTACAAGGTCAGAATTATCATCAAATGGGTAGTCTACTTCCGGATGATGGGGAAGAACCTAAATTCTCTCATCTTTACATATATGATTCACAAAACGAAGTTGTAAATCGTCAAAAAGCAGTAAGGTAATTTCTTTATGATAATTGTGGCATTTATGAATATATATTTTGCTTTTCAGTATATTTACATTCATTATCATTTGAAATGCATGTAAATTTTAACATTTTATATTTATGACAGTTCTCAGATAGAATGCAAAACTACAAGAAACAACCCGCTTGATAGTACAACCATAGAGGGTCTTAAAGATATGTTGGATTCTTGCAATCCTCTTGTCCAGTCCTTCAAAATGGTAGGAGATTGTTTTCAAGAAAATGAGTTTCAAGATGTAAGCTTGAAGCTTATTGGAACAAGAGATAAGGATGGAAGCGTTCACAATTTGCCAACAACATCAGAAATTGCTGCGTTAATACATGGTGATTTTGATGGAGCATTTGATAAACGGGACATTGTTGTTAGAATTCTGGTGGTCTTCAAAGAATTAATGAGCTTCATCCCTCTTACATTGCTTTGCAATATCCACTTATTTTCCCATATGCGGAAGATGGTTATAGAGTTGGTATTAAACATAGAGGGGTTGCGATTGATGATGAAGTACTTAGAACCAATCTTACAATTAGAGAATTCTTTTGTTACAAAATTCAAGATAGACAGAATCAGTTTTCATTGTTAGTTAATGCGAAAAAACTATTTCAGCAGTTTTTGGTTGATGGATACACGATGATAGAATCTGCCAGGTTGAATTATATAAGGACACAACAACCTAAACTTAGAGTGCAAAATCTTAAGAACTTGAATGCTACTGTTGAAAGTGGAGAGAATAATGCCTCAAGTTGTGGTAAACCTATACTTTTACCTTCATCATTTACTGGTGGTTCTAGATATATGATGCAAAAGTACTTGGATGCTATGGCAATTTGCAAGTTTGTTGGATATCCCGATTTATTCATAACGGTGACTTGTAATCCAAACTGGCCTGAGATTTACAGGTGTTTGCACGATAAAGCTCTTAATGCTGAAGACAGACCGGATATTATCTCTAGATTATTCAAGTGTAATTTGGATCATCTTATAAAAGATTTCAAGAAACATAAATTCTTTGGTGATATACAAGCAGGTACCCTTTAGTTATATTTTCTACTTTGAACATCTAATTATATTTATCTAACAGCCCACTATTCAAAAATTTCAGTTATGTATACAGTGGAATTTCAGAAGCGTGGTCTCTCACATGCTCTCATATGTTTGTTCTTGGGTGCTGAAAGCAAATTTCCAAATGCATCTGATATTGATCGTGTTATTAGTGCTGAGATACCAGATAAAGAAAGTGTTCCTGAATTATATGAACTTGTCAAGCAATTTATGATTCATGGACCATGTGGTACAGACAACCCACTTTGTCCATGTATGGTTTAGCAAAAATGTTCTAAAAAGTTTCCCAAAAAGTATGTAGATGAGACTTGTGTTGATTCTGAATGATATCCTATCTATCATCGCCGTCAAACAAGTAATACAGTAGTAAAGAATGGTGTGACACTTGATAATAGATTTGTAGTTCCTTATAATGCTCTCCTGCTCAGAAAGTATCAGTGCCACGTTAACGTTGAATGGTGCAACCAGTCAGGTTCTATCAAATATTTGTTTAAATATATTAATAAGGGGCCTGATAGAGTCACTGCTTCTGTTTTTCAAGCCAATAGCACCAAGAATGATACGGAACAGAATGTAGCTGTAGATGAGATAAAAGCATATCTTGATTGTAGATATATCTCTGCTTGTGAAGCTGCTTGGAGAATATTCATGTATGATATACATTATAGCTATCCAACTGTTGAAGTATATTCACATACATAAGAAGTATATAGGAAGAAGAATAGTCTGTGATTTCTTTTTGAAAAAAAAGAACTGGCTTTCTTTGAATTTGAAGTAATAAGACTATCCCAATTATGACACTCATGGAGAAAGAATCTAAATAAATGCAAAGAGGAAGCATCTTTGATCCAATAGCGAAGATCCTGAACCAAGATTTCCAGATGAGCTGGGTAAGGTATTAGTATATCTAATACATAATTTAAATGTGAAAAGTTGTCCTCTAAAAAAGAAAATACCTTTTCATTGTGAAGATGGTCAGAGTATTGTGTATAACGATCATGATAATTTGTGTGATATTGTTACTGATCCAACTGTGAAAATGACAATGTTTATAGGGTGGATGAATTGTAATAAAGTCGATGAATTTGCCAGGACATTGAGGTATGTTCAGTTTCCGGGATATTATGTATGGAATGCTAAAAATCGCAAATGGAATCGAAGAAAGCACCCGTATTTTCACACCCGGCCGCGTTAAAACAACAAAACCGCGGCGGAAACGCCGGGGAGTGATGCGCCAGAATTATTGTTTCAACAACCATGGTAATTAAAGTTTTGTATTATTAGAAATAAAGTTACATTGTCTTTGAGTTCAAACCAAGTATAACAAAATTAACAGTCTTTTAAGTCACTAAGGCCCGAGTCCGCCTAAGTGAAGCACAAACATCATCATACATTTGCACCTGAAACACATGTAAAAATAGGTACGTCAGCATAAAAATGCCTGTGAGATACATAGGTTTTGTTTATGCAGGATTCATGATTGTAGTTTAAAAGAAGTGTTTTACAAAATATAGTCATGAATCTTGTAAAATGTTTTCCTTTATAAAATCATGAGAAAATCGATGTGAAAACCAAATGATAATGAAAGGACAATGCATGGTTAAACGAATAACCAAGTAAAAGTGAATTTGTATAAATATGTAATATGTAAAATAATGCCGTGTTCTTGTATAAAATGTTTCATGTCTTTGTTTAAGTGGTTTAGATAATGCAACAATGTGTAATACAATAAAAGCACTTATATATAGGAAGTACCAACAGCGTATCCACCATGCTTTTATTATATAACACATAGCCCCGTTACATAAGTCACTTATCAATAACTAACCAAAATGTCTTGCTCTATGTCAAAAATGTTTATGTGTAAACCATGATCAATGTCATGTGTGAAATGTATCATGTATAACCAAATGTAATGCATAGCAAGTAGAAAGTATCTACTCAAACTATGTAATATGTCAATGTGAAAACAAATGTCATGTATAGTGAATAACTAGTAATTACTCAACCATAGGAATATGTACAAAACAAGGTTTTTGAATAAACAGAAGTTTAAATCAAATGTTATGCTTTGCAGAAAACAATGCCTTATGATTACAAACATTTATGTAGTAATGTTAATCGCATACATTCAAGCCTTGCGACTGTGGCGACGAACCCTTAAACGAATTAAAGGTTTATCTAAATTATGTATATCGGATTCTGTCATTCCCAACTTCCAAACAAACCTAGGAAGTCGGAAACGAGATTTGTCAAGTCCTATGGTACTATTACATACTACCGAGCGGCGTGATCAATGTTAATGAATGTATTATTGTCCCGATTAAACACATCAAATGTCATAACCAATGTAGCATTTGAAAACCATGTACTAGGTATGCTAAGTAAACATACATAGTAAAAATGTTCATGTAAAACAATGTTCTAGCATGCTCAGTAAACATACATAGCAGAAATGTCATGTAAAAAAAGTGTACATATGCTAAGTAAACATATGCAACAAATGTGTAATAAATCAATGTGCTAGCATGCTTAGCATACATAGCAAAACATAATTGAAAGCATGTACTAGATATGTACTAGGTGAAATTAGCATGTTTAAGTCATAAAAGCATGAAAAAGCCGAAAGTAACAATGTATGCACATGTGTATCACCCCCAAAGTATTTGAAAGCGGTAAAAGAGGGGAACTATGTACTCACTTGGGATTGCCTAATAGTCTTGAGATTAAGACCAAATAAGGCTCCAAGGATCACGAATCAACCGGCACCTAATATAGGTAACTATGTTAATAATCGGATCCTAAATCTTGAGATAGGATAGAATGAGGTTCTATAAATCAAATGAGTATTTGAACTCATATGGTATGATTTAATAGACCTTACATTCTGATTTGAAAGTCTACCTATGTGCTTTTGACCCGTTTCGACCCATTATGGTAGTATAAGCTTCTAGAATGCATCGTTTGCGTAAAACTATGTTCGGATGGTTAACTATGTGCTATGTCAAGTCTTACATGCCCAATTATGCCTAAACATGTTACTAAATCAAATTATATGTCAAAAATATGTTCACATATGCAAAATACGGATTTATGCTTCAAAAGGGCATTTTGGTCATTTTCTAGGGGCATGTAAACTAATTAACGGATAACTAACCAATCCTATGTGATCATAAGGTATAACCTCAGAGGTTATTCCCTATGCAACTATGATCACTAAACATGCTTGGTCGGATCCTAATGATCGACCAAACGGGTCGGGTTCGAAGGTCTAAGCGGTTGTTTAGACCGCTTAACTTACGACCCTAAACAAGCACTAAACTAATAGTGACGAGTTAAACATGTCAAAACATGTTTAACTAACTTAGAAAACTGATTTGGTATCAAAACTATCAAAACAAAGTGTTTTGATACCTAAAAGTAGTTACGTGGCAAAATGCGTGCTAAAACACATTTTGACCGAAACTTTGACTCGTCACTACGCCTAGTTAACGTGGTAATCAGTAGGTATAATCGTTAAGGATTATAACCATCGTGATTACAATCACGTTATAAAGTTCAAACGAACTTTGCGTTGACCATTGACTGGTCAAACTGAAAGTAAAACACTGTTTGACTTTTTAAGCTAGGAAAGCAATAAAAGAATGAAGGAAGCTTACAAAGGGTCCTTGCTTGAACTTGATCTTAAAATTCTCAGGTATGAAGTTATAAAACCTCAACTTAGAGAATTTAGATCAAGTGTGAATGAAATGAGTGCATGGCATGGCTATTTATATTTGTAGAGATGAATCAAGATCATTACATGTGTATGTGTGGTGCCCAAGCAATGATCTTGACCCTACAAATGGTTGGTTGAGGTTAAACGCCTTGCAAAGGTGTTAACTTGGTGCCAAAACAATGAAAATTATCAAGGAAAACACCAAGAAACAGGCTGGAAGCAGAAAATGAAGGTTCTGTCGCTGGGCACTTTCACGCGGCTCGCGTAAGTTTTAAACAGGGCTTACGCGGCCCGTGTGAACTCAATAGATCAGCAACAGTTTGCAGATTTACAAGATCAGTCCCTGCAATGTAATTAAGCTCATTTCAGGCACTTTTGACACCCGTTAAGCCATTTTCAAGGCTCTACAAGGTCAATAAAGTTTAGAGGACTCAAAATATGCTCGAAAAACTCTCGGACATCGGTTCGTTTGGCTGTATGGTCGCGTTATTCGTCAAATAACGACGAAACTCGAACGGACGAGAAAACGAACCAAATTAAGTGACGAATGGTATTTTTGCATGCCGATCACTAAAATAAAAATATTTTAGTGTGTACAAAAATTTTGGATGTCCAGATGCAGTCAGAACGTAAGATATGCGCGAAAATGCAAACTTACGCCGCTTTTGACACTTTTTGTCCCTGTAAGATCATATAAGCATGTTTTCGCACACCAAACTTATCAAAGATTATTTCTAAGCCATGTTTAGGTTATATATGGTATGTTTAGCTTATGATCAAGTTCCGGACTGTACGTTGCCTTACGAAACGGCAGACTTTTGCAAGTTGACGCTAATAGTCCCTGTAAGCGAATAAACTTGTTTTTGCCATGCCAAATCCTTCAAAACTTATTTCTAAGTTATGCAAAGGTTATTTAAGGTATGTTAAGCTTAAGTTGCTGTTCCAGAGTGTTTGTCGCGATAAACTAATTGCGTTTACGCATCAGTTTGCGTATAACTTTCCAGAAAGTGGTATAGAGTTTAAAATCAATCAAAAACCAAAACGCACAAAATGTCAAACATAAATAACAAACATTGGGATCAAAATACATTGTTTTATTAATATTGGATTGTTCAGAGTTTGTATAATGATTACACAAGCACAGATGTCACAGTCTCCCCTACTTTAGGAAATTTCGTCCCGAAATTTATTTAGAGGAAACTTGTGAGAATAGATGTGGGTATTTCGCTTTTATCTGATCTTCACGTTCCCAAGTAAACTCTGGGCCACGTTTAGATTCCCAGCGAACTTTGACAATAGGAATGCGCTTGTGTTTGAGCTTTTTGACTTCACTGTCCATGATTTCCACAGGTTTCTCAACGAAGTGCATCGTGTTATCAACATGAATTTCATCAAGTGGTATGTGGAGGTTCTCATCAGTCAAACACTTTTTGAGATTGGACACGTGGAATGTTGGATGAACATTTCCAAGTTCAGGAGGTAGCTCAAATCTGTAGGGGCTACTTTTCCGATTCTTTCAACGATCTTGAATGGTCCAACATAGCGTGGTGCAAGTTTTCCTTTCTTTCCAAATCTAATCACACCTTTCCAAGGGGATACCTTGAGTAGGACGTGATCACCGACTTGAAATTCTAAGGGCTTGCATCGTCGATCCGCGTAACTCTTTTGATGGCTTCTAGCTGTCTGAAGGTTATCACGAATCTTCTTGACCTTATCTGTAGTCTCTATAATGAGATCGGGTCCAGTAAGCTGAGCTTCACCTATCTCATTCCAGCAGACCGGTGAACGACATTTTCGACCGTATAAAGCTTCGAAAGGAGCCATATTGATGCTAGAGTGATAACTATTGTTGTAGGAGAATTCGATCAACGGTAGATGCGAATCCCAACTACCACCAAAATCAATCACATGCTCTAAGCATATCCTCCAGTGTTTGGATTGTTCTCTCAGATTGACCATCCGTCTGTGGATGATATGCTGTGCTCAAATTAAGTTGGGTTCCCATGGCAGATTGCATGGTTCTCCAAAGGTGAGACGAGAATCGAGCATCTCTGTCAGATATAATGTTCAAAGGAACACCACGTTGGGATACAATCTCATCCACATAGATCTTAGCAAGCTTGTCAGCAGATAGATCCTCACGGATAGGCAAGAAATGTGCTGACTTTGTAAGACGATCAACGATTACCCAAATGGCATCACGACCTCTTTTAGTGTGCGGTAGCTTGGTTATGAGATCCATAGCAATGTTTTCCCATTTCCAAACGGGAATCTTTGGTTGCTCCAATAATCTAAAGGGATGTTGGTGTTCTGCCTTAACCTTAAGACAAGTAAGGCATTTGGAAACATATAAGGCAATGTCTTTCTTCATACCCGGCCACCAATACTGGGTTCGAAGATCCTTATACATTTTGTCTGCACCAGGATGAATAGAACAACGAGACTTATGAGCTTCATCCATAAGCAAGGTGCGAAGATCGTCTATACTTGGGACCCACAAACGACCCATGAAATAGAATATCCCAAAGTCTTTCAGTTCAAGCTCAGGCTTAATGTGACATGGTAATTCTTTACCCATCAAGCCTTGTGTAACACAAGTATGTTGAGCCTAGGAAATGCGGGTTTGAATATCAGATCGAACCTGAACACAGTGAAGCTTGACACGTTCCTTGCGACTCAATGCGTCAGGCACGACATTCGCCTTACCAGGATGGTAGCAAATTTCGCAATCGTAGTCGTTTAGAAGCTCAACCCAACGTCGTTGCCTCATGTTAAGTTCTTTCTGATTGAAAATATGCTGGAGACTCTTTTGGTCAGTAAACACTACACACTTTGTACCGTAAAGGTAGTGTCTCCAGATTTTGAGAGCAAATACTACAGCACCAAACTCAAGATCATGAGTTGGGTAATTTTTCTCGTGTACCTTCAGCTGTCTTGATGCATAGGCTATAACTTTGTTTCTTTGCATAAGAACGCAGCCAAGGCCTAAATTTGATTCATCACAGTACACAACAAAATCGTCATTGCCCTCAGGTAAAGATAGAATAAGTGCATCGCAGAGTTTCTGTTTTAAGGTCTAAAATGCTTCTTCCTGTTTGGATCCACTCAAAAGGTTTATTCTTTTGAGTTAAAGCAGGGAGAGGGACCGCAATCTTGGAGAAGTTTTCAATGAAACGTCGGTAATAACCCGCTAGACCAAGAAATGAACGAACCTTGGTAGGAGTAGTAGGTGTATCCCAATCCTTAATCGCACTGATTTTGGCGGGATCTACATGAATACCTTGTTTGTTGACGATGTGCCCCAAAGATTGAACTTCCTTAAGACAGAATTCGCACTTGGAGAATTTGGCGAAAAGCTATTCTTTCTTTAGAAGCTCCATTGTAAGACGAAGATGTTGCTCATGATCAGCTTGAGTCTTAGAATAGATCAGAATATCATCAATGAAAACGATGATGAACTTGTCCAAATAAGGCTTACATACCATATTCATCAAGTCCATGAAAACAGCAGGAGCATTAGTTAAACCAAAGGGCATAACTGTAAACTCATAATGACCATAGCGAGTACGAAAAACAGCCTTGGGAATATCTTCTTCAATTACTCGAAGTTGATGATACCCAGAACGTAGATCAATCTTTGAAAAGCAAGTAGAACCCTGTAGCTGATCAAAGAGATCATCAATGCGAGGTAGGGGATATCGATTCTTGATGGTAAGCTTGTTAAGCTCACGGTAATCGATACACATCCTGAAAGATCCATCTTTCTTTTTCACAAATAGAACAGGAGCACCCCAAGGTGAAAAACTCGGACGAATGAATCCTTTGTCAGAAAGCTCCTGAAGCTGCTTAGATAATTCTTGCATCTCAGACGATGCAAGACAGTAAGGTGACTTAGCAATAGGATTTGCACCAGGTACGAGATCGATACGAAACTTAACTTGGCGTACAGGGGGTAAACCAGGTAATTCTTCAGGAAATACCTCAGGATAATCCCGAACAACAGGGATATCTTGGATAGTCTTACCTTTGCCTTTCTCCTCTACCACATGTGCCAAGAAGGAGACATATTTCTTTCGTAGGTATTTTTGGGCTTGGGTACAAGACCTTAGTTTAACGGGTTTCTCCCACGAACTTCTAAGATCTCACCAGTCGAAAGCGGTATACGGACAATCTTCTCAAAACATACCACCTCAGCATGGTACTTGGATAACCAATCCATTCCTACTATAACATCAAAGCTCCCGAGTTGCATCGGTGTGAGGTCAATAGGGAAAAAATGGTTGTTAAGGTTCAACTGGCAATTTCGAAGAATGGAGTCAAGTACAACAGGTTCACCACTAGCTACTACTTCTACTGTCAAGGGCTTTCCTAGTTTTGTTCTAATCATCGCAAGCAAAGGCTCAAAAGCTAAGGACACAAAACTCTTATCGGCACCCGAATCAAATAGAACAGAAGCAGGATGGTTGTTAACAAGGAACGTACCGTTCACCACTTCGTTATCCGCATGTGCCTCATTTGCATTCAGATTAAAAGCTCTACCACGAGCCGGTGCCTGATTTACGTTTGCTAACCTCGGGCAGTTGTTCCTGTAGTGGGTCAGATCCCCACAGTTAAAACATGAACCAGGTGGATAGTGAGGTCATGCAGGATTCTGGGCAGGGTTTTGTACTACTTGGTTTTGAGCTGCCTGATTTTGATTAGGAGCAAAGCGACAGGTATTCGCAAGATGACCAGACTTGCCACAATTTGTGTAGATGCGACATTGCAACTGTGGCTGGTGATGGCTGTTACATCTGTTGCACAGAGGTGCATTCCCAGCATACTGCCTCTTGGCAGTAGGTTGTGCAGGCTGATTAGGAGCAGCATGGTTTGCCTGAGTAGTAACAGCGAAGTTCTTGGAAGCCTTACGCTTCCTCGATTTCTTTGAAGACTCAGCAGCCTTCTTGCCCTTTTTCTCATTGGTGCTATCAGACTGTTTCTGCTTCTTATCACCTTTCCTGTGGAGTTTACCCTTCTTGACTTGCGACTCAGTAAGGGTAGCAGCAAGCTCAATGGCTTGTCGGACGGTAGTAGGGTTACTGCCAGTGACAATATCCTGAACAGGATCTGGCAAACCGTCCATGTATTTCTCAATTGCCTTATCCAAAGGCGTGACCATTGTAGGATAGAGCAAGCTTAATTCCTCATATCTGTCGGTATAAGCCCGGTGTTCACCACTGTCTTGTTTCAGGTCATGGAACTCATTTTCAAGTGCCCTCTGCTCGTGACGAGGACAAAACTCTCTCATCATGAGAGCTCTAAGTTCCTCCCATGTTTGACACAAAGCAATCTCAGCACCTCTATCTCTCATTACCCCATTCCACCAGGTAAGAGCCCTCTTTTGGAATACACTCGAAGCAAACTCGACCTTACGGTTGTTCGGACACTGAACATGGCGAAAGGTGCTCTCAAGACTCTCAAACCACTGGAGAAGCCTCGTTGCTCCTTCAGAACCACTAAACTTGAGTGGTTTAGCCAAGTTAAACTGTTTAAAGTTGCACGGAGCAGGTGCATTAACATTGTTATTGGTGGCTAGGTTTATTTGAGTTATGAGATTCGGTAGCATAGCAGCCATCTGCTGTGCTATAATAGCTGCCAGTTCGGCATCAGATTGCTGAACGTTACGTCGAGGAGGCATTCTAAAAGAGGAAATATGAGAGAAAACGAGTGAGATGATGTGATGAAAAATGAGATATCAATAAAATCGACAAAATGCAAGGATGGTGGTCATTTGTTTGTTACCACAAAGCAAACAAACAACACACAGTGACAAATCAAAGTAATTGAGTCATAATAAGGTATCACCGAAGACATGCTCGCCTATAAGTGAACACTCACCCCAAGAGTTCCCAGGTAAGAGTGACTGGTCCGATACTGCGGATTTGTACGAACACTCTAGCCTTAGATAGAAAACTCAGGGTACAGGCATTCACTCTTCCAGTTTGCACGTGTTCACATTATTTAGACCCAAATTTTGACGAGATTTTGAAAATTTGGAAGGCACACGACCAAAAGAAATCATATAAGGATAGATGATTGATTTAAAAATCAATTTTGGAGATTTGTGTTCATGTTTTGGTAATCACCTAAGGATAGGTGACATGTATTGTTTTAAGATCTAAACACAAGTAAACTTGTGTTAGGGTCCTAGAAAGTTATAGTCTAGGTCAAAGCATTACTAATAACCCAATTCCCTATAACCATTGGCTCTGATACCAACTCTTCGGTCACACCCCGGCCGCGTTAAAACAACAAAACCGTGGCGGAAACACCGGGGAGTGATGCGACAGAATTATTGTTTCAATAACCATGGTAATTAAAGTTTTGTATTATTAGAAATAAAGTTACATTGTCTTTGAGTTCAAACCAAATATAACAAAATTAACAGTCTTTTAAGTCAATAAGGCCCGAGTCCGCCTAAGTGAAGCACAAACATCATCATACATTAGCACCTGAAACACATGTAAAAATAGGTACGTCAGCATAAAAATGCCTGTGAGATACATAGGTTTTGTTTATGCAGGATTCATGACTTGTAGTTTAAAAGAAGTGTTTTACAAAATATAGTCATGAATCTTGTAAAATGTTTTCCTTTATAAAAACATGAGAAAATCGATGTGAAAATCAAATGATAATGAAAGGGCAATGCATGGTTAAACGAATAACCAAGTAAAAGTGAATTTGTATAAAATATGTAATATGTAAAATAATGCCGTGTTCTTGTATAAAATGTTTCATGTCTTTGTTTAAGTGGTTTAGATAACGCAACAATGTGTAATACAATAAAAGCACTTATATATAGGAAGTACCAGCGGCGTATCCACCATGCTTTTATTATATAACACATAGCCCCGTTACATAAGTCACTTAGCAATAACTAACCAAAATGTCTTGCTCTATGTCAAAAATGTTTATGTGTAAACCATGTTCAATGTCATGTGTGAAATGTATCATGTATAACCAAATGTAATGCATAGCAAGTAGAAAGTATCTACTCAAACTATGTAATATGTCAATGTGAAAACAAATGTCATGTATGGTGAATAACTAGAAATTACTCAACCATAGGAATATGTACAAAACAAGGTTTTTGAATAAACCAAAGTTTAAATCAAATGTTATGCTTTGAAGAAAACAATGCCTTATGATTACAAACATTTATGCAGTAATGTTAATCGCATACATTCAAGCCTTGCGACTGTGGCGACAAACCCTTAAACGAATTAAAGGTTTATCTAAATTGTGTATATTGGATTCTGTCATTCCCAACTTCTAAACAAACCTAGGAAGTCAGAAACGGGATTTGTCAAGTCCTATGGTACCATTACATACTACCGAGCAGCGTGATCAATGTTAATGAATGTATTATTGTCCCGATTAAACACACCAAATGTCATAACCAATGTAGCATGTGAAAACCATGTACTAGGTATGCTAAGTAAACATACATAGTAAAAATGTTCATGTAAAACAATGTGCTAGCATGCTCAGTAAACATACATAGCAGAAATGTCATGTAAAACAAAGTGTACATATGCTAAATAAACATATGCAAAAAATATGTAATAAATCAATGTGCTAGCATGCTTAGCATACATAGCAAAACATAATTGAAAGCATGTACTAGATATGTACTAGGTGAAATTAGCATGTTTAAGTCATAAAAGCATGAAAAAGCCGAAAGTAACAATGTATGCACATGTGTATCACCCCCAAAGTATTTGAAAGCGGCAAAAGAGGGGAACTATGTACTCACTTGGGATTGCCTAATAGTCTTGAGATTAAGACCAAATAAGGCTCCAAGGATCACAAATCAACCGACACCTAATATAGGTAACTATGTTAATAATCGGATCCTAAATCGGGAGATAGGATAGAATGAGGTTCTATAAATCAAATGAGTATTTGAACTCATATGGTATGATTTAATAGACCTTACATTCTGATTTGAAAGTCTACCTATGTGCTTTTGACCCGTTTCGACCCATTATGGTAGTATAAGCTACTAGAATGCGTCGTTTGCGTAAAACTATGTTCGGATGGTTAACTATGTGCTATGTCAAGTCTTACATGCCCAATTATGCCTAAACATGTTACTAAATCAAATTATATGTCAAAAATATGTTCACATATGCAAAATACGGATTTATGCTTCAAAAGGGCATTTTGGTCATTTTCTAGGGGCATGTAAACTACTTAATGGATAACTAACCAATCCTATGTGATCATAAGGTATAACCTCAGAGGTTATTCGCTATGCAACTATGATCACTAAACATGCTTGGTCGGATCCTAATGATCGACCAAACGGGTCGGGTTCGAAGGTCTAAGCGGTTGTTTAGACCGCTTAACTTACGACCCTAAACAAAAACTAAACTAATAGTGACGAGTTAAACATGTCAAAACATGTTTAACTAACTTAGAAAACTGATTTGGTATCAAAACGAAGTGTTTTGATGCCTAAAAGTAGTTCCGTGGCAAAATGCGTGCTAAAACGCATTTTGACCGAAACTTTGACTCGTCACTACGCCTAGTTAACGTGGTAATCAGTAGGTATAATCGTTAAGGATTATAACCATCGTGATTACAATCACGTTACAAAGTTCAAACGAACTTTGCGTTGACCATTGACTGGTCAAACTGAAAGTCAAACACTGTTTGACTTTTTAAGCTAGGAAAGCGATAAAAGAATGAAGGAAGCTTACAAAGGGTCCTTGCTTGAACTTGATCTTATAATTCTCAGGTATGAAGTTATAAAACCTCAACTTAGAGAATTTAGATCAAGTGTGAATGAAATGAGAGCATGGCATGGCTATTTATACTTGTAGAGATGAATCAAGATCATTACATGTGTATGTGTGGTGCCCAAGCAACGATCTTGACCTTACAAGTGGTTGGTTGAGGTTAAACGCCTTGCAAAGGTGTTAACTTGGTGCCAAAACAATGAAAATTATCAAGGAAAACACCAAGAATCAGGATGGAAGCAGAAAATGAAGATTCTGTCGCTGGGCACTTTCACGCGGCCCGCGTAAGTTTTAAACAGGGCTTACGCGGCCCGTGTGAACTCAATAGATCAGCAACAGTTTGCAGATTTACAAGATCAGTCCCTGCAATGTAATTAAGCTCATTTCAGGCACTTTTGACACCCGTTAAGCCATTTTCAAGGCTCTACAAGGTCAATAAAGTTTAGAGGACTCAAAATATGCTCGAAAAACTCTCGGACATCGGTTCGTTTGGCTGTATGGTCGCGTTATTCGTCAAATAACGACGAAACTCGAACGGACGAGAAAACGAACCAAATTAAGTGACGAATGGTATTTTTGCATGCCGATCACTAAAATAAAAATATTTTAGTGTGTACAAAATTTTTGGATGTCCAGATGTGGTCAGAACGTAAGATATGCGCGAAAATGCAAACTTACGCCGCTTTTGGCACTTTTAGTCCCTGTAAGATCATATAAGCATGTTTTCGCACACCGAACCTATCAAAGCTTATTTCTAAGCCATGTTTAGGTTATATATGGTATGTTTATCTTATGATCAAGTTCCGGACTGTACGTTGCCATACGAAACGACAGACTTTTGCAAGTTGACACAAATAGTCCCTGTAAGCGAATAAACTTGTTTTTGCCATACCAAAGCCTTCAAAACTTATTTCTAAGTTATGAAAAGGTTATTTAAGGTATGTTAAGCTTATGTTGCTATTCCGGAGTGTTTTTCGCGATAAACTGATTGCGTTTACGCATCAGTTTGCGTATAACTTTCCAGAAAGCAATATAAAGTTTAAAATGAATCTAAAACCAAAACGCACAAAATATCAAACATAAATAACAAACATTGGGATCAAAATACGTTGTTTTATTAATATTGGATTGTTCAGAGTTTGTACAATGATTACACAAGCACAGATGTCACACGTATGGATCAATTGGGAGGATACATTATGTCCCACCATCACTTGGTGATTGTTATTACCTAAGGATTTTACTGAATCATATTAAGGGACCAACCTGTTTTGAAGATATAAAAACAGTTGATGGGCAGGTTTTTCAAACATTTAAAGATGCATGTTTTGCATGGGGGCTGTTGGATGATGATAAAGAATATGTTAATGCTGTCAAAGAAGCTAGCACATGGTCATCCGGAGATTTCTTGAGGACCTTTTTTGTAATGTTGTTGCTGTCAAATTCGATATCTTGTCCTGGTGTTTTTTGGTCGGAAACGAAGTCCCTGTTATGTGAAGACTTTCTGTATCAGCAACGAAAGATAACTGGTGTTGCAGGTAATGTTATTATTTTATTAAAGTTATATAGAACTACATTAAAATTATGCAATAGCTCTGTTATTGGGAAAAAACTAATACTTTTTCAACATTTGTTTTAGATTTAGGTCTTCAACAAGAAGAACTTGAAAATATCTGTCTATCTGAAATTGAAAAGTTGCTACTTACCAATGGAAGTACAGTGAGAAATTTTGATGATATGCCAAGTGTTCCGGACAATTATGTTTCATCGTCGAACAATCGACTGATAATGAAAGAATTATCGTATGACAGACTAGCTCTTCAAAGGGAACATGATCGTTATGTAAAGTGTTTAACTGCCGAACAGGAAAGGATATATAAAATTGTTATGGAAGCGATTGAAAAAGGTGATGGAGGTGTGTTTTTGGTATATGGTTATGGTGGAACTGGAAAGACGTTTCTTGGGAAGACATTCTCAGCTGCATTACGATCAAAAGGTGAAGTTGTATTGAATGTTGCATCCAATGGAATTGCTTCACTTTTACTGGATGGTGGTATAACTGCTCATTCAAGGTTTGTAATTCCAATCAACATTAATGAGAATTCAATATGTTCGATAGAGCCTAATACTGAGTTAGGTGATTTAATTAAAAGAGCAACATTGATTATTTGGGATGAAGCACCTATGACTCACAAGCATTGTTTCGAGGCTCTTGATAGAACAATGAGAGATATATCACGTTCCAGTCAACCGAACATGCAATCGAAGCTGTTTGGGGGAAAGGTCATTCTATTTGGTGGTGATTTTAGACAAATTCTTCCGGTCATCCCTAAAGTTACCAGAACAATGATAGTCAATGCTTCTTTGAATTCTTCATATATATGGCGGCACTGTCAAGTACTAAAGCTAACTGAGAATATGAGATTAAGAGTTGGTTTTCAGGAAGCAGATTTGAAAGAAATAAAGGAATTCGGAGAATGGATTTTAAAGCTTGGTGAAGAAAATGATGGTGAGATTGATATTGAAATACCAGATGATTTACTTATTCATGACCAAGTCAATCCTATTTACGTGCTTATGGAGAGAGTTGATGTGTTTGATGGGGATGGGAATTACAATTCGTATGAGGATACTGAGTCCACTCCTGGAACGGCGCCGGTAAAAGGAATCGGGCTTAGAGTAACGAACATTGAGGGGAATCCTTTTATGCCAAGGAGAGGTATGTTCCAAACTAATAATGTTTCAATTCTTGATGGGTTGGCTGAGATATCCAAACCTGTGGATATCGAATATACCGGACGACAGAGTGGGGATGGAAAGATGAATGGGAAACCTGCCCATGGAAACCCTAGTAGTAATATCGGTCATATTGGTAGTAGTGAGGACCCGATTTTAACAGGGAATGGAAACAATGTGAAGCCGCAATCGTTTGCTAGAGTAGTTCAGAATCAGAAGGAATCGGTAAAAGTAAACTTTAGACATATGGTGGCAGTGGATCAATTGGAGGGGGTTGACGTGGTGATTCCTGTAGCATCGGTGAAACAGGTTAACGAGAGGTTTGCTAACACTCTGTATGGCTACTTTCTAGGTAAACGTCTTGCTTTTCCAGTCGTGGAATACTTTGCAAAGAATCAATGGGCGAAATACGGATTAACTAAATTAATGATGAATGCAAGAGGCTTCTTTTTCTTCAAGTTTAAGACAAAGAAAGGGATGGAGCAATTACTAGAAGACGGACCATGGATGATACGGAACGTACCGATAATTCTGAATGAATGGACCTCCTCGGCTGACCTTGTTAAAGAAGATATCACGGCAATACCGGTGTGGGTGAAAATGCATGATGTACCATTACCAGCTTTTACAGAGGATGGTCTCAGCTTATTGGCGTCTAAAGTTGGAGTCCCTAAGATGTTAGATTCTTACACTGCTTCTATGTGTACTGAATCATGGGGAAGGAGTAGTTTTGCAAGGGCCCTAATTGAAGTGAATGCTGATTCTGAGTTAAAAAGAAAAGTCACGGTTGCAGTTCCGTCACTAGAAGGCAATGGGTTTTCAAAAGTTGAAGTTAAGGTTGAGTATGACTGGGAGCCATTACGGTGTGCCACATGTTGTGTGTTTGGACATGAGGATAGTGCTTGCCTGAAGAAACCGAAACAAGTTCCTATTGAGGTTGACAAGAAGAAGGATGATAACTTTCAGGAAGCTAAAGGTAAGGGTAAAAAAGGTGGGCAGCAGGGGATTCCGGTTAAGCAGCAGAAACAAAGGTTTATTTATAAACCTATAATAAAGAGTAAATCTGATGGTGAGAAAGCCTCGTCATCTAGTATACCGCTGTCAAACCCTTTTGATGCTCTTAGAGACGAGGAAGGGCCGCAAATGGATGTGCATAGTAAACAGGGAGAACGTGCTGATGATGCTAGTAAACAATCGAAACAATATAAAAAAGGTGGATCTGATAGGAGTGAAGAAATTATCGATGATGGTGTGGATGTCGATGAGTTGTTAGCTGAAATTCCAAAGTCTTTTGGTACCATGAAGGAACAAACTGGGGCTGAGGGTGCAAGCACACCCGGAATGAGTGGTTTAAATGGGTAGTATAGCTTCTTGGAACATCAGGGGTTTGAACCGACCCCTAAAGCAAAAAGAGGTTCGGCAGATTGTGAAGGACAATAATATTAATGTGTGTGCGATTATGGAGACTCATGTTGACGCTTCTAAGGTGTCGGATGTGTGTAGAAAGGTGTGTAAGTCTTGGAGTTGGGCCTCTAACACGGTGTGTTGCTCAAAAGGAACGCGTATAATGGTGGGATGGGATGCTAACTTAGTGGATGTTATGGTGTTATCTCAGTCTGATCAAGTGATGCATACCCAGGTTGTTTTTAAGCTTGACCAAAAAACGTTGTTTTGTTCTTTTGTGTATGCTGATAATCATTACAAGAATAGACGTTTATTATGGAGCAATTTGTGCATTCACCACTCGTTTATGAAGGATAATCCGTGGGTTGTTATGGGCGATTTTAACTCTTCCTTATTTCTTGAAGATTCGCTAGCGAGTACATCTTCAAGTAGTATAGGGATGAGGGATTTTAAGGAGTGTGTTAACAAGATAGAGGTGTTCGATATAAACAGTTCAGGGCTGCATTATACGTGGACGAATAAACAGAAGCAAGGGGCTGTCTTCAAGAAGATCGATAGAATACTTGGTAATAACTCTTTTATTGACCATTTCCCTACGGCTGCGGCGTCGTTTCATCCATACCGTATCTCGGATCATTCACCGTGTATTCTGGTTTTGCCGAATGTCACTAAGGAGAAGCCGAAACCATTTAAATTTGTAAACCTTCTGGTGAACAAGAAAGGGTTTTCGGATGAAGTCAAACGTGTGTGGGACACTCAAGTTCAAGGGTTTATGATGTACCAAGTTGTTCAGAAACTTAAAGCGCTTAAAAGGCCGATGAGGAAGCTCTTGAAACAACAAGGTAATATACATGAGAAGGTTAAAGCGGCCCGGAAAAATCTGGATGACTGTCAGCGTGCGTTAGATGCTGATCCTACTAGGTTGGAGCTGAAAAATCAACACGCTACGTTTGTTAGCATGTACATGGAAGCGGTTAAGGATGAAGCTCTATTTATGCAACAGAAATCGAAGGTGGATTGGCTCTCGCTTGGTGATTCTAACACAAAGTTTTTTCATAATGTGGTGAAAGCGAAAAATCATAGAAGCAGAATTTATGCAATTCGGGATGTAAATGGTAATCTGTTTGAGGGAGACAAGGTGCCTAGTATTATGGTTGATCATTATACGCATTTTTTTGGAAACACGAGTACTTTAGATCTGGTCCCGGCCCCGGATTTATTCGTGAACAGGTTGTCTAATCAGAAAGCGGATGCTATGGTTCGAGATGTTACGGATGAAGAAATTAAAGGGGCTATGTTTTCTATTGATGGGAACAAATCTCCGGGTCCGGACGGGTACACTTCGGTGTTCTTTAAAAAGTCATGGGATATTGTTGGGAATGATGTTTGCAAAGCGGTAAAGGACTTTTTCTTGAATGGTCGATTACTCACGCAACTTAATCACACAATTATTTCATTGATTCCGAAAGTAACAACCCCTCTGTCTATAACGGATTATCGGCGTATCTCGTGCTGCAATACTTTATACAAATGTATTAGCAAAATTATTTCTAATCGCATTAAGGAGGGGTTATGTGATATTGTGAGCATTAATCAGTCTGCGTTTGTTCCGGGGAGAAGAATTTCTGATAATATTCTTCTGACGCAAGAGCTAATGCATAACTATCATCGGAATGTTGGTCAGCCTAGATGTGCCTTTAAAGTGGACATTCAGAAGGCATATGATACAGTTGATTGGAATTTTTTACAAAAGGCTTTGATGGGGTTCGGGTTTCATGAGAAGATGATCAAATGGGTGATGGCGTGCGTGGCTTCTACTTCTTTCTCTTTGGCCATTAACGGTAATCTCTATGGTTTCTTTAAAGGGAAACGAGGTCTTAGACAGGGAGACCCTATGTCGCCGTATTTGTTTACGCTGGTTATGGAGGTTCTCACTTTGATTTTACAAAAACAGGTGTGTATATCTAATGATTTCAGATTCCATAGTAAGTGTGAGAAGCAACGAATTGTAAATCTATGCTTTGCGGATGATCTATTTCTTTTTGCTAGAGGAGATAATAGGTCAGCAAAAATTATTATGGAAGCGTTGAATATGTTTAAGAATATGTCGGGCCTGGTTCCGAGTATGGCTAAAAGCACTGTGTTCTTCTGTAATGTTTCGGATGAGGTGAAGCAACGTATTCTTGCTATTATGCCGTTTGAAGAGGGGAGTTTGCCAGTTCGATATTTGGGTGTACCGCTCATTTCTTCTCGGTTGCACTATAAAGATTGCAAACAACTTGTGGAAAGAATGGAAACGAGGATTACTGATTGGAAAACCAAATGTTTGTCTTTTGCAGGAAGACTCCAGCTGATTCGTTCAGTTCTTTCATCTCTTCACATCTACTGGGCATCGGTTTTTATATTACCGAAACGGCTCATAGTTGATTTAGAAAACAAGATGAAGCGCTTTTTGTGGGCACAAGGAGACAGTATTAAAGGGAAAGCAAAAGTTAAATGGAGATCTGTTTGTCGTCCCAAATGTGAAGGTGGTCTTGGTATTCGGAGAGTGGGGGACATGAATAATGCTTTGATGACAGTTCATGCTTGGAGTGTTTTGACTCAAAGAGAATCGTTATGGGTTAAATGGATTCATACGTATCGCCTTCGGGGTAGATCTTTTTGGGAAATACCGACTCGTGGTAGTATGACATGGAGTTGGAGGAAGATGCTCAATCTGCGGCTCACTATTCGGAATCACATTTGGACCGTTGTGGGAAACGGAGCGGATACATCGGCTTGGTTTGATAAGTGGGATGATGTTTGCCCTATTCACTTGATAGTTACGCCAAGACTCATTGCCAATGCGGGCTTTAATATGAAGACAAGGGTGGCGGATGTATGGTGTCAAGAGGGATGGAGGTGGCCGAGGGATTGGATTGATCGATTTCCGGTGTTGGCTAATATTAGTCCGATTTCGCTAGTTGCTACAAAAAGAGATAACCTTGTATGGAAAAATAGATCGGGAACGCAAGTTGATTTTAGCACCTCAGCGGTTTGGGATGATATACGAAATGGTCAAGACTTGGTTCCATGGAGTAATGCAATATGGTTTCCTCAAGCTATTCTGAGACATGCTTTCATAATGTGGCTCATTGTCAACAAAAAGCTCAAGACGCAAGATGTTATGAGCAGGTGGAACTCTTCGGGAAATGCTAACTATAATCTGTTATGTTGTTCTTTATGCACATCAGGCCCCGATTCTCATGAGCATCTATTCTTCGAGTGCTCTTTTGGGTTGCAAATATGGAATGAAGTGAAAGTCTTAGCGGGTATGGAAGAGGTGTGTAATAAGTGGGATAGTATTTACGAGTATTTGGTGCGCTTTGGCAGTTCTAAAAGCGCGAGGATTGTTATTGGAAAGCTAGTGGTGGGAGCAACTGCTTACTTTGTATGGCAAGAACGGAACAAGCGTCTCTTTTCAACAAACAAGAGGAGTGCTTCGCGACTTGTAGAGATTATTTTGGCAACAGTAAGGATGAAACTTCACACTATGCGGTTTAAAAGAACAGGTCAAGTGGAGCGAATATTACAAGAGTGGAGCTTGCCGAGAGGGCTACTGTTTGAAGATGATGATTGCGGCTAATAGTTCATATTTTGTCGTTTGTACTAGTGTCTGTTTGAGCTAGTTGTTTTGATGTTTTGCGTTGTTGCTTGTAAACTCTAGGATGGCATGTCATGCTAGAGAACTGGGGATTATTATTTTCCTCACTTGTTTTATTTGGTTGATGATATAAAATTTACCGGGGTAACCCTTTACCCAAAAAAAAAGTCAATCCTATTTCTTCTCTCATTTCATTTATATATCCGGACATGAATAAGTTTTTGTGGGATTTAACGTATTTCCAACAAAGAGCGATTCTTGCTCCAACTAATGAAGTAGTGGATTCAATAAATAAAGAGTTGTTAGAGAGTCTACCCGATGAAGAAAAGGTTTATTTTAGTTCAGATAGTTTATGCCAATCGGAGGAAGAATCAGAGCTTAATATGGCATTGTTTCCTCCTGATGTGTTAAACAATCTTCGTTTATCTGGTTTACCTAACCATAAATTAGTACTGAAACTTGGTGCTCCGGTGATGTTACTCAGAAACATTGATCAGGCAAATGGATTGTGTAATGGTACACGTTTACAAGTCACGAAGCTTGGAAAAGTTGTGATTGAAGCAAAAATTATCACAGGGACTAATATAGGTCATCATACTTTGATTTCAAGACTGAAGATGACACCTTCAGATAAAAGAATAACAGTGAAGATTTCTCGAAGACAATTCCCACTTTCACTGTGTTTTGCTATGATAATAAATAAAAGTCAAGGACAATCATTGGAGTGTGTTGGTTTATATCTTCCACGTCCAGTGTTTAGTCATGGCCAGCTTTATGTTGCTGTATCTAGAGTAAAAAGTAGGAAGGGGTTGAAAATTTTGATTTGTGATAAAGAGAAACGAGTCTGTACAACCACTACTAATGTGGTTTACAAAGAAGTTTTACAAAATCTATGATGATACTAAACATCTGTCAACCTGGCAACGTCTGTTGGGTATAATGGAGGAACTGCTGTTAGGAAACGTTTGATGGAAAGCAATACAACTTTTTGAAAGCATCTGATACTTGCTCTGCATTAAGCTTATCCTGAGAACACATGTTGTTAATAACATTATTCTCTTAACATCTGTTTACTAACCTTTGTAATTTTTGTTGACTGACCTTTTTAACATGGGTCGACTAACATCTGATAGTTACTATCTATCCATCTGGCAAGCTCTGTTGGAGATAATGGATGTCAGTTCTTAGTGAAGTGTGTTGGAAAGCAACAGAAGTTTTTAATAGTTAATAGACAACAGTGGTTTCCTACCAACATAATGGAATTGCTGTTGAATAAACCTATTGATCATTAATTTATATCAATTTTGTAAGTCTTCAGTAATTATTTTTTTACTCTCTGTCAATATGTGTTATGCATGGTTTTCTAAGAAACGACCCGTGTTTGCACACGGGTCGTACCGCTAGTACAATATATAATGTCACACCCCCAAATTCCACCTGCGGAGTACCATCCGCTTGAGGGCGTGACTGACCAGGATCCAGCCACCAATTATACTGAATAATTGAATTAGTAACCAAAGTAATACTTACTAACCATACGATTAGCAAATATCATGTTCAGAGCTTAAAGTTTTAAGTTCAAATAGTAGTAAGTAGCGGAAGCATAAGTAAAACAGTTTTAAACAAGGTTCATAGTTCATGTTTATTTAACACCCAACACAGGGGTAGACGAACACTACACATCCCCAAGCAGCAAGCTCCTCAGTCACTGGTTACCTGCAAAGCATGCAGTAAGGTGTCAACAATAATGTTGAGCGAGTTCACTAGTTGTCCAGTTTTAATTACCAAAAACTTGTTTCACCAGTTAACTTACCCGTTTATACATGCCATGGGGAGCTACCCCAAAAGTTAGCGACTAAACTGTTTCTCCAATACCGAACACTAGGTAACCGTTGCGTTTCCGCAGGATGCCCCGATGTCAATGTTCTATCATCATTGACAGATGCCTGAGTACATTAGTTCACGACCGATCCCATACACGGGCACGGTGTGAGGCTGGTAAAACCTAAATAGCGCTATCAACTAATAACCCGTTCGCCTGGCCCCGGCGACTAATCGGTATTATGCAGTAGGGACTTGAGTGATAGAGTTTCGTTTAGTGCCATTTGTTGCAATCCGTATAAACAGTAATTAACTAAAGGTTCCCAATAACAAGGGAAGAAAAGTAAGTTGTATCCCTCATAAGGGGATAGTGTTGTTTTTAGTTCCGTTTCCCAAATCACCGGGAACGCATGCTTTAAGTTGTGAACTCACCTTAGGTTGCTCGGTAGATTAATTACCCGGTCAATCACGTTGGTCACCACGTCCTAGCATGGTTACCAAATATAGGTCAAGTCGGGGTACAAGTAATCACATATAATCTACACATAACTAGCACGTAGCATGCATACAAACATACATTGGGTTATTGGGCCGACCCTAATATTTGCATAGTCAGCAACACATATTCCAGTCAAACAGGTAGCCCAGTTAAACACATTGTGGCCCAATAACCAAAACAGGCAGCCCAGTCGAGACAAGGCGGTCTCGACTCGAGAACACGCGGTCTCGAGTCGCAACCAAGAGATCTCGTGTGATCACGTTTTGGTCTCGAGTGGTGCTGGTCAGGAGTCGCAACCTCAGGGGTCTCGAGTCCAGTTTCAAGTCGAGATCATGAAGTCTCAAGTCGAGACCTTGCCGGTCTCGAGTCCCTGAAGTCCGTCTCGAGTTGTCATGGGATGGTCTCGAGTCGCAACCAAGGGTCTCGACTCGCAACCACAGTTACGTGCACAGAAATCCTTCAAGAACCTGTGCAATGTACTATCCAATAGAAATGCATTTTCATGATTTGGTGTACTATCCAACCACAATGCACAAACATGTTTTCTTGTCTATTTCATAACAAAAACAGATTAAACAAGCATTTTTCAAATATTCATAACATGTTCATACCATATCCATATTGTTCATCATATTAGGGTTTTCATAACTTGATCATTTTCGGACAAACACATTCACTAAGATTCTCGATTTCAACTATGTGGACTTGAAGCAAAACGGTGAACCTACTGTCACACCCCCAAAATCCACCTGCGGATAACACCCGCTTCGAGGGCGTGACTGACCAGGATCCAGCCACCAATTATACCGAATACTTAAGTTGATAACAAAAGTAATACTTACTATTCATAAGCTTAGCAAATATTAAGTTCAGAGTTTAAAGTTTTAAGTTCCAAAACAGTATTAAGTAGCGGAAGCATAAGTACGGTAGTTTAAAACAAAGTTCCTGATTCAAAATAAGGTAGCACCCAACACAAGGGTGAACAGACACTACACGTTCCCAAGCTGCAAGCTCCTTCGTCACTGGTTACCTGCAAAGCATGCAGTAAGGGGGGTCAACAATAATGCTGAGTGAGTTCACTAATTGTCCAGTTTTAATTACCAAAAACTTTGTTTCACCGGTTAATTTATCCGTTTATACATGCCCTGGGGAGCTACCCCAAAAGTTAGCGACTAAACTGTTTTTCCAATACCGAACACTAGGTAACCGTTGCGTATCCGCAGGATGCCCCGATGTCAATGTTCTATCATCATTGACGGATTTCTGAGTACATTAGTTCACGACCGTCCCAAACCAGGGCACGGTGTGAGGCTGGTAAACACCTAAATAGCGCTATCAACTAATAACCCGTTCGCCTAACCCGGCGACTAATCGGTATTTGTAGTAGGGACTTGAGTGATAGAGTTTCGTTTAGTGCCGTTAGTTGCAATCCGTATAAACAGTAACTAACCAAAAGGTTTCCCAATACCCGGGAAGTAAAAGTAAGTTTCGTTCCCAATAACTAGGGAAGGTATGCAAATGGTATCCCCTTTTACCAGGGGATAGGGTTGTTAGTCTCGTGTCCCAAACCACCGGGACGCATGCTTTTAAGTTGTGAACTCACCTTGGGTTGCTCGGTAGGTTTAGGTTACTTGTCAATCACGTTGGTCACCACGTCCTAACATGGTTACCGGTATAGGTCAGGTTCGGTATACAGCATTCACGTAAAACACATATAGGCACGTAACTAACACGTATCAAGCATATAAGTAAACAGTGGGTTTACTGGGCCGGCCTAAGTAATTTAAGCAGTCAACAGCAACACATAATCCAGTCAACAGATAGTCCAAGTTAAACACATATGGGCCCAGTAACCAAAATGAACAGCCCACTCGCAACCAGCTGGTCTCGAGTCGCAACCAGGTGGTTTCGGCTTGTCACGCTGTGGTTGCGAGTCGTAACCGTGGTCTCGAGTCATCATGCTGTGGTTGCGAGTCGCAACCGACGTAGTCTCGAGTCGCAATCACGTGGTTTCGACTTGTCATGCTTTGGTTGCGAGTCGCAACGGTGTGGTTTCGAGTCGGAATGCTGTGGTTGCGAGTCGTAATGTCGTCGTTGCGAGTCGTAATCTGTCACTTTCATGTACACGTGATGATGCAGATATGACAGTCCAAATTGTACCAAGAATTCAGGCCCATAATAGGAAACAACCAATAATGTTTCACTAACACTTTGCCTAATCTGAATACTAGTAAAGATGGATCAAACTTTGCCATTTTTACATCTTCAAGTCTTATTCAAACAAGTTCATCCTTTGTTCATCATTTTTAGGGTTTTCATGTCAAACATAAACACACATTCTTGAACCAAAAATCACACATTCTTGACAAGATCATGTTGCTAAACAAGAAAAACATACATTATATAGCCGAAATCTTATGTTAAACATCACCATTTGCAAGAAACAAAGGAGCATAGTTTGGTTAGCCATACATATTCTTAGACTACCATTTTCCTAGACGTTTCAAACATGTCACAAGTATTCACACATAAATGGTTTTCACATATAGTTTACTTCACAAATCACCCTAGAATCATGCATAATGTTCCTAACCAAGCATTTTCTACTTCATATACACAACATAAGTCCTATGCACAAAATGATGACTAACCGGTTGAGGATGAGAAGAATGAGCCGAAATAAAGGAAGAAGCCGAGGAGATGAAGTGTCCGAATTTCTTGTCCGGGATCCAAGCTTGAACCGAGAAGAGAAGGAGAGAATGGTTTGTTGTTTGAGGGTTTTCTTAGTTGAGAGAAAGAGTAGAAGTGTTTGTGTGTGTGAAATGAAAGAAGTGGGGGAAAGGTGGGATATATATACAAGGGGTCCAACATAAGCCATGGGTTTCGGCCCAAGCCGGTTACGGCTCAAACCGGTTACGGCCCAAAGGCCCACTCGCAACCGCCCGGTTGCGAGTCATGGTCTCGACTCACGTATATTTATATTTAATACGTACATTCAACACACATATCATGTAAAAGTCACGTTTCCATTTAATAATATTTATATACACACAAAATGTTACAAGGTGATCGTTCGGAAAAACCTCGAGTGTCACACCTACATTCTCCTCACATGCATTTCATAAGCAACAATCATGTAACACCTCCTTCTACTCTTTAAAATATTCATAAGCAAGAATCATGATGATGTACAAATTTGCCTCTAGTCATGCATAACATTCATTTCATATAATATCATTCAACATCTATTCTATTCACAAGCAAGCACCTTAATCACACATTATCATACATCAAGTAATCACACTAACCGAATGGTGTCCGAATGTAGCAAGAAGAAAAACGGTTGAGAGAAGGCCTTTGAGTGATGAACGATGACTGGCTTCCAAGCTCCAAGCTTCCACTCGTTGATTCCGAGAAAATGGAGGTTGATTTGTGGGTTTAGGGGTTTTCTAGAGAGAGAGAGCTAGGAGGAGTGAGAGGGTGTGAGAGTGAGAGAATGATTGTGGGTTTGAGTGTCCAAAGAATAGGAAGGTGTGACTTATGTGAGGGTTTTATAACCCGATTCACGGGCTTAAGGAGATGCGGCCCAAACGGCCCAACCGTTCACTGTTCACTCGAGACCGGGTGATCTCGAGTTGGGTTTCGTGGTCTCGGCCCACTACACACATACATACCTATATATATATTTACTACATACACGTTAATAACACATAGCACACCGAGATAAAATGGAAACTTTTCATTTAATAATGTATAAACACGCAACGATATTACAAGATAGTGCTCGGGGAAATTACAGAGTGTCACATTATCCCCAAGTTTTAAGAACTTTCGTCCCGAAAGTTAAGGCAGTCACTGTCAAGCTAGTATGAGTGAGAACGTTTCAACGGGGTGTCACATCATCCCCCCGTTAGTTTGGAATTTCGTCCCGAAATTCGGTTGTAGCTTCAGTGCTGGGGTTTTCATTTGGGAACAGCTGGGGATACTTGTGCTTCATCTGGTCTTCCCGCTCCCAGGTAAACTCTGGGCCACGTCGCGAGTTCCAACGGACTCGTACAAGAGGTATCTGGCTACGTTTGAGGGTTTTGATCTCTCGATCCGTGATCTCAATCGGTTCCTCAGTAAAGTGTAGCTGTTCATCAATCGTCAGTTCCTTAAAAGGAATCACAAGTGTTTCATCCGACAAACACTTCTTTAGGTTAGATACGTGAAAAACGTTGTGCACTGCACTCAGCTCTGCAGGCAGGTTTAATCTATAAGCAACCTTACCGATTTTCTCGGTAATTTCGAATGGTCCAACATACCGTGGATTCAGTTTGCCCCGTTTACCGAAACGGACCACACCCTTCCAGGGTGAGACTTTAAGTAGAACCCGGTCCCCGACCTGGAATTCTAATGGTCTCTTACGCTTGTCAGCGTAGCTTTTCTGACGGTCACGAGCTGCCGCCATGCGTTGCCTGATCTGGGAAATCTTTTCCGTAGTATCTACTACTAGTTCTGGGCCTGTGAGTTGACTATCACCGACTTCCGCCCAGCAGAGGGGCGATCGGCATTTACGACCGTACAATGCCTCAAAAGGTGCCGCCTGAATGCTAGTGTGATAGCTGTTGTTGTAGGAGAATTCCACTAGCGGTAGATGCTTCTCCCAGTTCTTGCCAAAATCGATCACACATGCTCTAAGCATGTCTTCCAGGGTTTGGATGGTGCGTTCAGACTGCCCATCCGTTTGCGGGTGATAAGCGGTGCTCATGTCCAAACGTGAGCCAAAGGATTTGTGCATAGCTTGCCACAACTCGGAAGTAAAACGAGCGTCTCGATCAGAAATAATAGAAGTTGGCACTCCGTGCCGGGAGACTACTTCCTTTAAATAGATTTCTGCTAAAGTAGAAAACTTGTCTGTTTCCTTAATGGCCAGAAAGTGTGCAGACTTAGTCAAACGATCTACTATCACCCAGATAGTATCATTCCCGCGTTGAGATCTAGGTAGCCCTGTAACAAAATCCATGGAAATTTGTTCCCATTTCCATTTCGGGATTTCCGGCTGCTGGAGTAGGCCTGCTGGTTTCTGATACTCGATCTTGACTCTTGCGCAGGTCAAACATTTGCCAACGTAGGCTGCTATGTGGGCTTTCATGCCAGGCCACCAGTAGGTGGTCCTTAAGTCGTGGTACATCTTATCTGAACCAGGATGCACTGAGTAACGGGACTTATGGGCTTCGTCCATCACAAGTTCTCGTAGATCTCCGTAAAGTGGGACCCAAATGCGCCCTGCCACATAGTAGGCGCCGTCTTCTTTTTGCTCTAACTGTTGTCTTGATCCTCGCAGGGACTCAGCCCTGATGTTTTCCGGTTTCAGAGCTTCAATCTGAGCATTTCGAATCTGGGTAGGGAGACTAGACTGGATGGTAAGTTGTAACGCTCGCACGCGCTTTGGTACAGTGTCTTTTCGGCTGAGGGCGTCTGCCACAACATTGGCCTTGCCCGGATGATACTTGATGGCGCATTCATAATCATTCAGAAGTTCGACCCATCGGCGTTGTCGCATGTTTAATTCTTTCTGCTTAAAAATATGCTCGAGACTCCTGTGATCGGTGTAAATGGTGCACTTGGTACCGTACAGGTAATGTCTCCATATCTTAAGCGCAAATATCACTGCTCCCAGTTCTAAGTCGTGTGTTGTGTAGTTCCTTTCGTGTGTCTTAAGTTGTCGAGAGGCGTAAGCGATAACTTTCTCGCGTTGCATCAACACGCAACCGAGTCCATGAATAGACGCATCACAGTAAACCACAAAGTCATCCGTTCCTTCAGGTAACGAGAGAATAGGAGCACTACAGAGGTTATCCTTAAGCCTCTGAAAAGCAGATTCCTGTGCTTCATTCCACTTGTAGGTGACGCCTTTCTGAGTGAGTGTAGTGAGGGGTTGAGCGATCTTTGAGAATCCCTGAATGAATCTGCGGTAGTAACCTGCCAATCCCAAGAATTGGCGAACTTCAGTCGGAGTCTTAGGGGTAGGCCAATTCTTTATAGAGTCGATCTTAGCCGGGTCGACGTGGATTCCGTCCTTGTTAACCACGTGCCCAAGGAAATGGACTTCTCGAAGCCAGAAGTCGCATTTCGAGAACTTGGCATACAGTTGCTCATTGCGGAGGAGTTCGAGGATAAGGCGTAGGTGTTGTTCATGCTCTTCCTGACTTTTCGAGTAGATCAAGATGTCGTCTATAAACACAATCACGAACTTGTCGAGGTAGGGTTTGCATACCCGGTTCATGAGGTCCATGAACACTGCAGGGGCGTTGGTCATTCCAAAGGGCATAACGAGGAATTCATAATGACCATAACGAGTTCTGAATGCAGTTTTGGAAATATCTTCATTACGGACCCTTAACTGATGATAGCCTGATCGCAGGTCAATCTTAGAGTAGTAGCTCGATCCTTGCAATTGATCGAATAGGTCATCGATTCGCGGGAGAGGGTAACGATTCTTGATGGTAACCTTGTTCAGTTCGCGATAGTCAATGCACATTCGGAACGTGCCATCCTTCTTCTTAACAAAGAGTACCGGTGCTCCCCAGGGTGATGAACTAGGGCGAATAAACCCTTTATCCAAAAGTTCTTGTAGTTGCGTCGAGAGTTCCTTCAATTCTGCGGGGGCTAGTCGATAAGGTGCACGAGCTATAGGCGCTGCTCCGGGAGCTAGCTCTATCTGGAATTCGACCTGACGGTGGGGAGGGAGTCCAGGTAATTCCTCAGGAAATACCTCGGGGTAGTCGCGCACTACTGGAAAGTCTTCAATCCTCTTTTCCTTTTCCTGTGTGTTGGTAACAAGTGCTAAGATAGCGGTGTGCCCTTTTCGTAAACACTTCTGGGCCTTCAAGAACGAGATAATGCCGGAGACTTCTCCGCTTTTGCCACCTTGTACAATGAGGGGTTTGCCAGAACGACGAGGAATACGAACTGCTTTCTCTTGACAGAGGATCTCAGCGCGATGCTTGGATAACCAATCCATACCAATAACGACGTCGAAGCTTCCGAGAGTAACAGGGAAAAGATCGATACTAAATGTCTGACCAGACAACTCTAGTTTGCAGCCTTTGACAACATGTGAGGCCTCGATGTTTCTACCATTAGCTAGCTCGACGATATGAGGAGAACTTAGTAACGAAAGCGGACGCTTAAGCTTCTTACTAATACGTAGGGATACATAACTAGCATCGGCACCGGAATCAAATAACACAGAAACATAACGATCATCGAGTAGGAACTTACCCGCCACGACATTGGGGTCATTCCTTGCTTCACCAGCTCCAATCACGAAAGCTCTTCCTCTAGCACCATTCCCAGCATTGTTGTTCTGATTGTTGTTCCCAGCTCCCTGATTGTTGTTGCGGTTCTGATTCAGTTCAGGGCAATCCTTCTTAAAGTGCCCCTCAGCTCCACACTTAAAACATGCCCGGTTGTTTCCCTGCTGCTGTTGCTGTTGGGGTTGTTGCTGATTCTGTCTAGCTGGGAACTGACTTCGACAATCCTTGGCGTCGTGCCCCATCTTGTGGCATCGCTGACACTGGCCCTTGTTACATGCCCCATTGTGGTGCTTGTTACACTTGTTGCACTTAGGGTAGCTTCCCCGGTAGCCACCCTGTTGCTGAGTGCCTTTGTTGTTGTCAGTTTTCCTTTGTTGTGCTGGGGCCTGAGTGGGGTTAGCATCCTTGCTTTGACTTCCTTCCCACTTACGCTTGCTATCATTAGAAGTTCCGACGGTAGCACTGATCCTTTTGGGCAACCGGCCCTCTTCCACGGCCTGATCAGTGAGTTTGTGAGCCAGTCGAACAATCGGCTGAATGGTAGTGTGGTTGGCTGAAGTGACATGGCTTCGAATCTCTGGAGCCAAACCTTTGATATACAGTTCGATCCTTCGGTACATTGGTCGTGACATGTTTGGGCAAAGAGCAGCATAGTCGTTAGACAGCTTGGTGTAGGTTTCAATTTCCGACCCAACCATCTTGAGCTCATAGTACTCATTCTCAAGCTTGTGGATGTCATCCCGGTGACAGTATTCATCCTTGATCATATCCTTGAAATCCTCCCACGCAGTAGCATTTGCAGTTTCTAATCCAAACATCTGAATTTGTGCCTTCCACCAAGAAAGCGCACTTCCTTCAAGTGTAGCAGTAGCAAATTTCACCCAATTTGCAGGGGGACACTCGCAGACAGCAAAAACAGCTTCAATTTTCTCAATCCAATGCAGAAGACCTATGGCACCCTCAGTGCCGTTGAAAGGGAGAGGCTTGCAGTCCATGAAAGTTTTGAACGTACACACTGGTGGTTGCGCAGGTGCATGCTGACCTATAGGGTGAGAAGCGAAACGTGTAGGTTTAGAGGCGAAAAGCCGATGTGGCGGTAGGATCTAAACATCCTAAAACAACGAGCTTACCTATAGGGTGAGCTGCAAAAGCCGCAGCCACTGTGTTGAGCAGGTTAGTGAACTGAGCCTGCGTCATGTTGATGTTTCCCCTTCCACGTCCACTCATTGTCTTCATAACCAGAAAACACAGTATGAGTGTGATGTCGTAGTGTAGCGAGAATGAGATAGAAGAGAGAGGTGTATCTATCTAGTTTAGGCACACTAGTACGTATATCATAACAGGAAACATAAAGTAAGCAACAAGTAAACACTGGTCCGAGCTATGAGGTCAAAAGTGTTGAGCCTTGCACTTGGAGTGTAGTGTCGTCGCGAGTCACGGGTTATAGTCTGGTTTTCTCCAAAAAGATTTTTCCCTTTTTAAAACCAAGTTCACTATAACCAATGGCTCTGATACCAATCTGTCACACCCCCAAAATCCACCTGCGGATAACACCCGCTTCGAGGGCGTGACTGACCAGGATCCAGCCACCAATTATACCGAATACTTAAGTTGATAACAAAAGTAATACTTACTATTCATAAGCTTAGCAAATATTAAGTTCAGAGTTTAAAGTTTTAAGTTCCAAAACAGTATTAAGTAGCGGAAGCATAAGTACGGTAGTTTAAAACAAAGTTCCTGATTCAAAATAAGGTAGCACCCAACACAAGGGTGAACAGACACTACACGTTCCCAAGCTGCAAGCTCCTTCGTCACTGGTTACCTGCAAAGCATGCAGTAAGGGGGGTCAACAATAATGCTGAGTGAGTTCACTAATTGTCCAGTTTTAATTACCAAAAACTTTGTTTCACCGGTTAATTTATCCGTTTATACATGCCCTGGGGAGCTACCCCAAAAGTTAGCGACTAAACTGTTTTTCCAATACCGAACACTAGGTAACCGTTGCGTATCCGCAGGATGCCCCGATGTCAATGTTCTATCATCATTGACGGATTTCTGAGTACATTAGTTCACGACCGTCCCAAACCAGGGCACGGTGTGAGGCTGGTAAACACCTAAATAGCGCTATCAACTAATAACCCGTTCGCCTAACCCGGCGACTAATCGGTATTTGTAGTAGGGACTTGAGTGATAGAGTTTCGTTTAGTGCCGTTAGTTGCAATCCGTATAAACAGTAACTAACCAAAAGGTTTCCCAATACCCGGGAAGTAAAAGTAAGTTTCGTTCCCAATAACTAGGGAAGGTATGCAAATGGTATCCCCTTTTACCAGGGGATAGGGTTGTTAGTCTCGTGTCCCAAACCACCGGGACGCATGCTTTTAAGTTGTGAACTCACCTTGGGTTGCTCGGTAGGTTTAGGTTACTTGTCAATCACGTTGGTCACCACGTCCTAACATGGTTACCGGTATAGGTCAGGTTCGGTATACAGCATTCACGTAAAACACATATAGGCACGTAACTAACACGTATCAAGCATATAAGTAAACAGTGGGTTTACTGGGCCGGCCTAAGTAATTTAAGCAGTCAACAGCAACACATAATCCAGTCAACAGATAGTCCAAGTTAAACACATATGGGCCCAGTAACCAAAATGAACAGCCCACTCGCAACCAGCTGGTCTCGAGTCGCAACCAGGTGGTTTCGGCTTGTCACGCTGTGGTTGCGAGTCGTAACCGTGGTCTCGAGTCATCATGCTGTGGTTGCGAGTCGCAACCGACGTAGTCTCGAGTCGCAATCACGTGGTTTCGACTTGTCATGCTTTGGTTGCGAGTCGCAACGGTGTGGTTTCGAGTCGGAATGCTGTGGTTGCGAGTCGTAATGTCGTCGTTGCGAGTCGTAATCTGTCACTTTCATGTACACGTGATGATGCAGATATGACAGTCCAAATTGTACCAAGAATTCAGGCCCATAATAGGAAACAACCAATAATGTTTCACTAACACTTTGCCTAATCTGAATACTAGTAAAGATGGATCAAACTTTGCCATTTTTACATCTTCAAGTCTTATTCAAACAAGTTCATCCTTTGTTCATCATTTTTAGGGTTTTCATGTCAAACATAAACACACATTCTTGAACCAAAAATCACACATTCTTGACAAGATCATGTTGCTAAACAAGAAAAACATACATTATATAGCCGAAATCTTATGTTAAACATCACCATTTGCAAGAAACAAAGGAGCATAGTTTGGTTAGCCATACATATTCTTAGACTACCATTTTCCTAGACGTTTCAAACATGTCACAAGTATTCACACATAAATGGTTTTCACATATAGTTTACTTCACAAATCACCCTAGAATCATGCATAATGTTCCTAACCAAGCATTTTCTACTTCATATACACAACATAAGTCCTATGCACAAAATGATGACTAACCGGTTGAGGATGAGAAGAATGAGCCGAAATAAAGGAAGAAGCCGAGGAGATGAAGTGTCCGAATTTCTTGTCCGGGATCCAAGCTTGAACCGAGAAGAGAAGGAGAGAATGGTTTGTTGTTTGAGGGTTTTCTTAGTTGAGAGAAAGAGTAGAAGTGTTTGTGTGTGTGAAATGAAAGAAGTGGGGGAAAGGTGGGATATATATACAAGGGGTCCAACATAAGCCATGGGTTTCGGCCCAAGCCGGTTACGGCTCAAACCGGTTACGGCCCAAAGGCCCACTCGCAACCGCCCGGTTGCGAGTCATGGTCTCGACTCACGTATATTTATATTTAATACGTACATTCAACACACATATCATGTAAAAGTCACGTTTCCATTTAATAATATTTATATACACACAAAATGTTACAAGGTGATCGTTCGGAAAAACCTCGAGTGTCACACCTACATTCTCCTCACATGCATTTCATAAGCAACAATCATGTAACACCTCCTTCTACTCTTTAAAATATTCATAAGCAAGAATCATGATGATGTACAAATTTGCCTCTAGTCATGCATAACATTCATTTCATATAATATCATTCAACATCTATTCTATTCACAAGCAAGCACCTTAATCACACATTATCATACATCAAGTAATCACACTAACCGAATGGTGTCCGAATGTAGCAAGAAGAAAAACGGTTGAGAGAAGGCCTTTGAGTGATGAACGATGACTGGCTTCCAAGCTCCAAGCTTCCACTCGTTGATTCCGAGAAAATGGAGGTTGATTTGTGGGTTTAGGGGTTTTCTAGAGAGAGAGAGCTAGGAGGAGTGAGAGGGTGTGAGAGTGAGAGAATGATTGTGGGTTTGAGTGTCCAAAGAATAGGAAGGTGTGACTTATGTGAGGGTTTTATAACCCGATTCACGGGCTTAAGGAGATGCGGCCCAAACGGCCCAACCGTTCACTGTTCACTCGAGACCGGGTGATCTCGAGTTGGGTTTCGTGGTCTCGGCCCACTACACACATACATACCTATATATATATTTACTACATACACGTTAATAACACATAGCACACCGAGATAAAATGGAAACTTTTCATTTAATAATGTATAAACACGCAACGATATTACAAGATAGTGCTCGGGGAAATTACAGAGTGTCACATTATCCCCAAGTTTTAAGAACTTTCGTCCCGAAAGTTAAGGCAGTCACTGTCAAGCTAGTATGAGTGAGAACGTTTCAACGGGGTGTCACATCATCCCCCCGTTAGTTTGGAATTTCGTCCCGAAATTCGGTTGTAGCTTCAGTGCTGGGGTTTTCATTTGGGAACAGCTGGGGATACTTGTGCTTCATCTGGTCTTCCCGCTCCCAGGTAAACTCTGGGCCACGTCGCGAGTTCCAACGGACTCGTACAAGAGGTATCTGGCTACGTTTGAGGGTTTTGATCTCTCGATCCGTGATCTCAATCGGTTCCTCAGTAAAGTGTAGCTGTTCGTCAATAGTGAGTTCCTTGAAAGGAATTACAAGCGTTTCGTCTGACAAGCACTTCTTCAGATTAGATATGTGAAATACGTTGTGCACCGCACTCAGTTCTTCAGGTAGATTCAATCTGTAAGCAACCTTACCGATTCTCTCGGTAATCTCGAATGGTCCGATATATCGCGGATTAAGCTTGCCCCGTTTACCAAAGCGTACCACACCCTTCCAGGGTGAGACTTTAAGTAGAACTCGGTCACCGACCTGGAATTCTAGTGGTTTCCTGCGCTTATCAGCGTAGTCTTTCTAACGGTCACGAGCTGCCGTCATGCGTTGTCTGATCTGGGCAATCTTTTCCGTTGTATCTACCACCATCTCTGGGCCCGTGATTTGACTATCACCGACTTCCGCCCAGCAAAGAGGTGACCGGCATTTACGACCGTACAATGCCTCGAAAGGTGCTGCCTGAATTCTAGTGTGGTAGCTGTTATTATACGAGAACTCTACTAGCGGTAGGTGCTTTTCCCAATTCTTGCCAAAATCGATCACACATGCTCTAAGCATGTCTTCTAGGGTTTGGATGGTGCGTTCGGACTGTCCATCCGTTTGCGGGTGATAAGCGGTGCTCATGTCCAAATGTGAGCCAAAGGATTTGTGCATAGCTTGCCACAATTCCGAAGTAAAACGAGCGTCTCGGTCGGAAATAATGGAGGTTGGCACCCCGTGCCTCGAAACTACTTCCTTTAAGTAAACCTCCGCCAAGGTAGAAAACTTGTCTGTCTCTTTAATAGCCAAAAAGTGTGCGGACTTGGTCAATCGATCTACTATTACCCAAATAGTGTCATTTCCGCGTTGAGACCTAGTTAGCCCTGTAACAAAATCCATGGAAATTTGCTCCCATTTCCATTTCGGGATTTCTGGTTGTTGGAGTAGGCCTGCTGGTTTCTGGTACTCTGTCTTGACTCTTGCGCAAGTCAAACATTTGCTGACATATGTTGCTATGTGAGCTTTCATGCCAGGCCACCAGTATGTAGTCCTCAAGTCGTGGTACATCTTATCCGAGCCAGGATGTACTGAGTAACGGGACTTATGGGCTTCGTCCATCACGAGTTCACGTAAATCTCCATAGAGTGGAACCCAAATGCGCCCTGTTACATAGTAAGCGCCATCTTCCTTCTGTTCTAGTCGCTGTCTCGATCCTCGCAGGGACTCAGCCCCGATGTTTTCCGGTTTCAGTGCTTCGACTTGAGCATTTCGGATCTGAGTAGGGAGGTTAGACTGGATGGTAAGTTGCAATGCTCGCACGCGCTTTGGTATAGTGTCCTTTCGGCTGAGGGCATCTGCCATGACATTGGCCTTGCCTGGATGGTACTTGATGGCACATTCGTAGTCATTCAAGAGTTCGACCCATCGACGTTGTCGCATGTTTAATTCCTTTTGCCTAAAGATATGCTCGAGACTCCTGTGATCGGTGTAAATAGTGCACTTGGTACCGTACAGGTAGTGTCTCCATATCTTAAGAGCAAAAATCACTGCTCCCAGTTCCAAGTCATGCGTAGTGTAGTTTCTTTCATGCGTCTTAAGTTGTCGAGAAGCGTAGGCAATAACTTTCTCGCGTTGCATCAACACGCAACCGAGCCCATGGATAGACGCATCGCAGTAAACCACAAAGTCGTCAGTGCCTTCAGGCAGCGAGAGAATAGGAGCACTACAGAGGTTATCCTTTAGCCTTTGAAAGGCCGACTCCTGAGCTTCGTTCCACTTGTAAGCAATGCCTTTCTGAGTGAGAGTCGTGAGGGGTTGAGCAATCTTTGAGAATCCTTTGATGAATCTGCGGCAGTATCCTGCTAATCCCAAGAATTGGTGAACTCCGGTTGGGGTCTTGGGCGTAGGCCAATTCTTTATCGAGTCGATCTTAGCGGGGTCGACGTGAATCCCGTCCTTATTGACCACGTGCCCAAGGAAATGGACTTCTCGAAGCCAGAAGTCACACTTCGAGAATTTGGCGTACAATTGCTCGTTGCGTAAGAGTTCGAGGATAAGGCGTAGGTGTCGTTCATGCTCTTCTTGACTTTTCGAGTAGATCAGGATATCGTCGATAAACACAATCACGAATTTGTCGAGGTAAGGCTTACACACTCGGTTCATGAGATCCATAAAAACCGCAGGCGCGTTAGTCATTCCGAAAGGCATGACGAGGAACTCGTAATGACCGTAGCGAGTCCTGAACGCAGTCTTGGAGATGTCTTCATTACGAACTCTCAGCTGATGATAGCCTGATCGCAGGTCAATCTTAGAATAGTAGCTCCATCCTTGCAACTGATCGAACAGGTCGTCGATGCGCGGGAGAGGGTAACGATTCTTGATGGTAACCTTGTTTAGCTCACGATAGTCGATGCACATTCGGAATGTGCCATCCTTCTTCTTAACAAAGAGTACTGGTGCTCCTCAGGGTGATGAACTGGAACGGATAAATCCTTTATCCAATAGTTCCTGTAATTGCGTAGAGAGTTCCTTCAGTTCTGCAGGGGCTAGTCGATAAGGCGCACGAGCTATAGGTGCTGCTCCGGGAGCTAGCTCGATTTGGAATTCGACCTGATGGTGGGGAGGGAGTCCAGGTAGTTCCTCAGGAAATACCTCGGGGTAGTCACGTACTACTGGAAAATCTTCAATCCTCTTTTCCTTTTCGTGGGTGTCGGTGACAAGTGCTAGGATAGCGGTGTGCCCTTTTTGTAAACACTTCTGGGCTTTTAGAAGCGAGATAATGCCTGTGACTTCTCCGCCTTTGTTACCTTGAACGACGAGGGGTTTGCCAGAACGACGAGGAATACGAACTGCTTTCTCTTGACAGAGGATCTCAGCGCGATGTTTGGATAACCAATTCATACCGATGACGACGTCGAAGCTTCCAAGTTTGACAGGGAAAAGGTCGATACTAAATGTCTGACCAGACAACTCTAGTTTGCAGTCGTGGATCACGTGCGAGGCCTCGATGTTTCTACCATTGGCTATCTCAACGACGTGCTTAGAACTTAATAATGCAGGTGGGTGCTTAAGCTTCTTACTAATACGTAGGGATACATAACTAGCATCGGCTCCAGAATCAAATAACACAGAAACATAACGATCATCAAGTAGGAACTTACCCCCCACGACGTTGGGGTCATTCCTTGCCTCTCCAGCTCCAATCACAAAAGCTCTTCCTCTTGCGCCATTCCCGGAATTGTTGTTGTTTTGATCGTTGTTCCCAGCTCCCTGGTTGTTGTTGCGATTCTGATTCAGTTCAGGGCAATCCTTCCGCATGTGCCCCGTTGCCCCACATTTAAAACATCCGCGGTTGTTTCCCTGCTGCTGTTGCTGTTGAGGTTGTTGCTGATTCTGCCTTGCCGGGAACTGACTTCTACAATCCTTGGCTTCATGGCCCATCTTGTTGCATCGCTGACACTGACCTTTGTTACATGCCCCATTGTGGTGCCTGTTACACTTGTTGCACTTAGGGTAGCTTCCCCGGTAGCCACCCTGTTGCTGAGGGCCTTTGTTGTTCTCAGTTTTCCTTTGCTGGGCTGGGGCCTGAGTAGAGTTAGCATCCTTGCCCCGATTCCCATCCCACTTTCGTTTGCCATCACTAGAAGTTCCTTCCGCAACACTGATCCTTTTGGGCAACTTGCCCTCTTCCACAGCCTGGTTGGTGAGTTTGTGGGCAAGACGAACCACAGGCTGTATGGTAGTGAGGTTGGCCGAGGTCACATGGCTCCTGATTTCTGGGACTAAGCCTTTGATGTACAATTCGATCCTTCGATACATGGGTCGGGACATGTTTGGGCAAAGTGCAGCATAGTCGTTGGACAGCTTGGTGTAGGTCTCAATCTCTGACCCAACCATCTTGAGACCATAGTACTCGTCCTCGAGTTTGTGGATGTCATCCCTGTGACAATACTCTTCCTTGATCATATCCTTGAAATCTTCCCATGCAGTAGCATTAGCAGTCTCCAAACCAAGCATTTGAATTTGCGCCTTCCACCACGAAAGCGCGCTTCCCTCAAGGGTACCAGTAGCAAACTTTACCCAATTAGCTGGGGGACATTCGCAGACAGCAAAGACAGCTTCCACCTTCTCGATCCAGTGCAGTAGCCTTATGGCACCCTCAGTGCCATTGAAAGGAAGAGGTTTGCAATCCATGAAGGTCTTGAAAGTACAAACACGTGGTTGCACAGACGCATGCTGACCTGTTGTGAGGAGTGAAGCGAAATGGGCTTAGAGGTGAAAAGACGATGCGGCGGTAGGATCTAAACATCCTAAAACAACGAGCTTACCTCCAGGGTGAGCTGCGAAAGCTGTAGCCACCGTGTTGATCAGGTTAGTGAACTGAGCCTGAGTCATGTTGACGTTTCCTCGTCCGCGTCCACTCATTGTCTTCATAGCCAGAAAACATAGTATGAGTGTGATGTCGTAATATAGCGAGAATGAGATAGAAGGGGGGGGAGGCATATCTATCTAATCAGGCAAACTAGTACGTATAGTAGAGCAGAAAGCATAAGACAAACAAGCAAGTAAACATGGGTCCGAGCTATGAGGTCAGATAAGTCGAGCCTTGCACTTGGAGTGTAGTGTCGTCACGAGTCACGGGTTATAGTCTGGTTTTTCTCAAAAAGATTTTTCCCCTTTTTAAAACCAAGTTCACTATAACCAATGGCTCTGATACCAATCTGTCACACCCCGAAATTCCACCTGCGGAGTACCATCCGCTTGAGGGCGTGACTGACCAGGATCCAGCCACCAATTATACTGAATAATTGAATTAGTAACCAAAGTAATACTTACTAACCATACGATTAGCAAATATCATGTTCAGAGCTTAAAGTTTTAAGTTCAAATAGTAGTAAGTAGCGGAAGCATAAGTAAAATAGTTTTAAACAAGGTTCATAGTTCATGTTTATTTAACACCCAACACAGGGGTAGACGAACACTACACATCCCCAAGCAGCAAGCTCCTCAGTCACTGGTTACCTGCAAAGCATGCAGTAAGGTGTCAACAATAATGTTGAGCGAGTTCACTAGTTGTCCAGTTTTAATTACCAAAAACTTGTTTCACCAGTTAATTTACCCGTTTATACATGCCATGGGGAGCTACCCCAAAAGTTGGCGACTAAACTGTTTTTCCAATACCGAACACTAGGTAACCGTTGCGTTTCCGCAGGATGCCCCGATGTCAATGTTCTATCATCATTGACAGATGCCTGAGTACATTAGTTCACGACCGATCCCATACACGGGCACGGTGTGAGGCTGGTAAAACCTAAATAGCGCTATCAACTAATAACCCGTTCGCCTGGCCCCGGCGACTAATCGGTATTATGCAGTAGGGACTTGAGTGATAGAGTTTCGTTTAGTGCCGTTTGTTGCAATCCGTATAAACAGTAATTAACTAAAGGTTCCCAATAACAAGGGAAGAAAAGTAAGTTGTATCCCTCATAAGGGGATAGTGTTGTTTTTAGTTCCGTTTCCCAAACCACCGGGAACGCATGCTTTAAGTTGTGAACTCACCTTAGGTTGCTCGGTAGATTAATTACCCGGTCAATCACGTTGGTCACCACGTCCTAGCATGGTTACCAAATATAGGTCAAGTCGGGGTACAAGTAATCACATATAATCTACACATAACTAACACGTAGCATGCATACAAACATACATTGGGTTATTGGGCCGGCCCTAATATTTGCATAGTCTGCAACACATATTCCAGTCAAACAGGTAGCCCAGTTAAACACATTGTGGCCCAATAACCAAAACAGGCAGCCCAGTCGAGACAAGGCGGTCTCGACTCGAGAACACGCGGTCTCGAGTCGCAACCAAGAGATCTCGTGTGATCACGTTTTGGTCTCGAGTGGTGCTGGTCAGGAGTCGTAACTTCAGGGGTCTCGAGTCCAGTTTTAAGTCGAGATCATGAAGTCTCAAGTCGAGACCTTGCCGGTCTCGAGTCCCTGAAGTCCGTCTCGAGTTGTCATGGGATGGTCTCGAGTCGCAACCAAGGGTCTCGACTCGCAACCACAGTTACGTGCACAGAAATCCTTCAAGAACCTGTGCAATGTACTATCCAATAGAAATGCATTTTCATGATTTGGTGTACTATCCAACCACAATGCACAAACATGTTTTCTTGTCTATTTCATAACAAAAACAGATTAAGCAAGCATTTTTCAAATATTCATAACATGTTCATACCATATCCATATTGTTCATCATATTAGGGTTTTCATAACTTGATCATTTTCGGACAAACACATTCACTAAGATTCTCGATTTCAACTATGTGGACTTGAAGCAAAACGGTGAACCTACATTCTCCTCACATGCATTTCATAAGCAACAATCATGTAACACCTCCTTCTACTCTTTAAAATATTCATAAGCAAGAATCATGATGATGTACAAATTTGCCTCTAGTCATGCATAACATTCATTTCATATAATATCATTCAACATCTATTCTATTCACAAGCAAGCACCTTAATCACACATTATCATACATCAAGTAATCACACTAACCGAATGGTGTCCGAATGTAGCAAGAAGAAAAACGGTTGAGAGAAGGCCTTTGAGTGATGAACGATGACCGGCTTCCAAGCTCCAAGCTTCCACTCGTTGATTCCGAGAAAATGGAGGTTGATTTGTGGGTTTAGGGGTTTTCTAGAGAGAGAGAGCTAGGAGGAGTGAGAGGGTGTGAGAGTGAGAGAATGATTGTGGGTTTGAGTGTCCAAAGAATAGGAAGGTGTGACTTATGTGGGGGTTTTATAACCCGATTCACGGGCTTAAGTAGATGCGGCCCAAACGGCCCAACCGTTCACTGTTCACTCGAGACCAGGTGGTCTCGAGTTGGGTTTCGTGGTCTCGGCCCACTACACACATACATACCTATATATATATTTACTACATACACGTTAATAACACATAGCACACCGAGATAAAATGGAAACTTTTCATTTAATAATGTATAAACACGCAACGATATTACAAGATAGTGCTCGGGGAAATCCCAGAGTGTCACATATAATATAAGGGAAAATTAAGAGTTTATCAATTTACAGTATATTAAACTTGTAGACATTACGTCCCGGTTGAGGTGTGCGCATATAATGTATATATGTGTGGGCGCTTGAGAGGCAAAGTGAAATTATACTAATTTTAACGTTATTTTACTAGTTTTGTGAAAATAATGTTAAAAGCGGCGAACAGCTAATCATGTATCATGTGGTGGTGTTGATAGCCGAAAAACAAGGGGTTACATGCACTAATCGGCCTTTGTCCGGATTGCTAAGTGTTATGTGTCTTATGTCCATGACTTGATGCAAAACTACTGTCGAGCCGGTGGTTTCACTGGAAGTAGGTTCGCTATTTCTACGGTGTAGAGGTAACGTTGTCTACATCTTATCATTCTCAGACCCTACCTTAGCTTTGCTATTGGTGGGGTTTACTGAGTATACTGATGATAATGTTAATGATGATAATGATAAACTTGTAGACACTGAATATTTGGTAAAAGAGTAAACCTCAATTTATAACTTGGTAGTATGGGGCAAAAATCACTATAGACCCTTTAAGAAACTTATTGTCATCTACAACCTCAACGTTTGAAAAGCGCTACAATTTACAACCCTTTATGATTTGATCGTTAGTTTAACCGGGATCTTTGTATTACCAATAGGAGCATTACTGTCTTTTCACCCCCACCCAAACCCTCTATGTCCAAATAAGACTGAGAAGGATAACCTTTGGGTGGGAGTTATTAACGCCCTCCATTCTGGTGGGTCTGGTTGGGATTTTGTTCCATGGAAGAAATCGCTCGGGGGTGTGTGGAGTAACATTGCGGCATCTCTTACTCGTCCGGTTTTAGATGGTCTCTCGATCTGTTCTTTGTTCAAAGGAGTGGTTGGCAGAGGTGACAAGTTATTGTTTTGGTTAGATCCTTAGGCTTTTTGAAGTTCCTTTGAAATTTTTATTCCGTCTTTATTCCAGCTTGAGATGGTTAAGACGTGTTCTATCCGGGACAGAATTGAGGGGGAGGGGTGTTGGCTTTGGAAACATGATCCAAATTCTAATTCAGAAAGGCTCGAATGGGATTCCCTATCCATGGCTCTTGGTTCGGTCATCCTCTCTCAAAGGTCCGATAGGTGGAAATGGGTGGGAAATGGGTCGGATAGTTTCTCGGTGGTGGCGGTGTTGGTGCACTTGTGTCTGTACTTTGTCTGTATTCGGTCTATATGTAAACAATGTCCTAGTTAGTCTGTAAGTTGACCGAGTCAACCATCCTCCGGATTGACTTGGTCAAACAGTTAGTTATTGGTTGTCATTTGTCTGACTCGAAGGATGCACATCAAAGGATAATACTGATCCTTCGATGAACTCGAAAGATGAACCTTCGAGTGGATGATCGATAGATCATCCTTCGAGGTGAATACTGATCCTTCGAAAGCTTTGTAGTCGATAGATGATCCTTCGACCATCTATCGAATCCTTCGGACATGTCAACCTGGGCTGGGTATATATATACCCATGCAGTGTATGTGAGAAGACAGATGCAGACACTAAGACGGATGCACACCAAGAAATAGAGAGAGTTGAGAGCATTCTGTCCGAAACACACACACACATAGTGAGAGTTTGCAATACAGATTTGTAAACATTGTGCTTGTAACCGGATCCTTCATACGTATTAATACAGTGGTGTTAATCGGTGAACCTTGTGTGTTTGTGTTTATACTTGTTTCATCTCGGTTTGCTTGCTAGCTTGGATTCCGCACTCGCTAGTGAGTTAGTATAACAAGGTTTAGGTTCGTCATCCTCCGCAGAGGGACCTACAAGTGGTATCAGAGCCGTGGCTCTTTACCTTGTTTAAAACCGGGTTTGTTCAAGTTCTTGGTGTGTTTGGACACTAGGTTTAGCACCCGTTTTGGTGGTTTTTCTTGCATCTTAAAACTGAAAAACGAGTTCTAAACCTTCGGGAGTGTTCTACGTTGGGTTGGGTAACTTGAAAATTTGTTTTTAAGTGACTTTGAATTTTCCGGCCACATTTCCGGTGTGTTCAGGTGACCGGATCTTTTGGATAAGGTTTGCCATTTTTGGGTATACTTTGTTTGAAAGTCAAAGTTGGTGAAAAGTTGTTGGCAGAACATCCTTTCTGCCGAAAGTTGGTATACCAACCTATCACCTTTCTCACCAACCTGTCACCTTTTTCAGTTGTGTCAAAAGGATTCGAAGGATATCTTTCGACATCGAAAGACCATCTTTCGATCAGGAAGGCTCGATAGATAATCATCTTTCGACCCATCCTTCGAAGTCAGAGATCTATCCTTCGAACTAGGGAATCTTTTCGAAAGATAGTTATTCGAAAGATAAGGATCTTTCAAATTGTGAATCTTTCGAAATAATTATTCGAATGATAAGGATCTTTCAAGAGTGAATCTTTCGTGATAACTATTCGAAAGATAAGGATCTTTCATTGTGAATCCTTCGAAGTCTTTGTTCGAAACTCAACAGTGATCCTTCGAACACTGTTGATCCTTCGAACAAGTCTTGATCTTTCGAACAGGTCTATATCTTTAAATTCTTGTCTGTTTGAATTTAACAGTTTGTGTTTGTGAAGGTGTTCAATTAGTATTTCATCAACATGAGTTGTACAAGTCCTTGGGATTGGAGTTTGAACTCACAATCTAGTCAAGAACTAACTTCTGCTGATGCTTGGGCAAAAAGTATGTTTCCACCGCCATCAATCAGTCCAAGTCAATGGGCTTTGGTATCCAATCAAAGTCAAAGCATTCAAAACCTTTTGATTAGTGAAAGCGAAACAGGAAGCAACAATCGTCCACCGAAGTTGAACCATATGAACGATTTTCCATCATGGAAAAACCGTTTTCACACGTATGTTCAAAGGCAAAGCATCGATCTTTCGACGTGTTTCATCAATGCGTTCAATACTAATCTTGAAACTGCTGCGTCCACTTCAGAAGGTTATGCCAACATGCTGGAAAATGACAAGAAGGCTTATGAATTGGAGAAAAAGGCCTTTGCTACACTTACACAAGCACTCAACAAAGATATCTATCATCAGTTCTCCTACTGCAAGACCACGAAAACGTTGTGGGATGCCTTAGTAGCTAGAGGAGAAGGCAATGCAGCTGCTCGAAAGTCTCGTCATGATTTGTTGAAGAAAGAGTTTGAATCGTTTCAGTTTTTAGAAAACGAAACTCTAAATGATATGACAACCCGTTTCTATCATCTGATCAGTGAAATGTGTGCTTATGGGGTTGTTTCTACTCAACAAGACATGGTGAATAGGTTTGCTGACGCTTTGCCTCCAAAATGGAGTTCTTTTATTGAGTTGTTGAAGCACACTGGAACTCTAGACACGGTTACATCTACGAGTTCATTCAGAAGCTGGAACATAAAAATGATGAAGAAATCAGGAAAGCAAGGCGTGCTCCTGCTCCTCAGAATACAGAAATGTACCTTCCAGGCTTCGATGCTTTGGCAAGATCCGCTGCAGCTCAGCAACAGCAACCTAAACTGCAGACTGCTTTTGTGTCCAACACAAGTTCCTTTCCGTTTCCTCAGTCAACGGCTGCTCCACCACAACCTCAATTCGATCCGAGGTCGTACATTCCTGTTCCAACACAGCCACAAGTCCAACCCCCATAACAACAACAGCAGGCTCATTATACAAACAATCCTCAACCTCAAAATCCTCACACAATCCGAGTCGACAATTCAAACCTTTCACACCTTAGCATTGAAGTTGCTAAGGAGCACATGGAAATTATTAATACAATGGTCAGTGCTTACTGTGGTTTGGTAGCAGGTCAGCTTGGAAACATCAACATGACCAATGAAGATTATCAACAGATCGACAAGGAAGAAATGGAGTTGATGGATATTAAGTGGGCTTTTGCAAGTGCGGTTAGAAGGGCCAAAGACTTTATGGCTCGTACTGGTAGAACTTCGTTGGAAGGAAAGAAAGATACGAAGTATGGGTTTGATATCAACGCCGTTACATGCTTCAACTGTGGTAATAAAGGGCACTTCAAACGTGAGTGCACTCTACCAACAAAACATGGCAATCACAACCCTTTCAGAAACCAGACGAGTACGACAAATGTGAATGCCCAACAAGAAAACCGTGAGAGGAGGATGGTGGCAGTTAATAACAATCAGGGCCAGCCTGGAACTTCAAATCCCAATCGGGCTCTGGCTGTTCAAGCTGATGAGGGATGTGACTGGTCAGTGCAGTTTGGTGATGATGATTAGAGAAGTGGAACAACTTGTTATGCAAAGATCATCGAGCATGTTCATAAAGAAGAGTCTTCTGGAAGTGACGACAGTTCTGGTTATTCTGGAAGTTCTGATGAAGAAGGCTCTGTTTCTGGGGATAATCACTCAGAGCCTGATGTGAAGGAGGAAGGAGGTGATGATATTCAAGATCTACTGAATGAAGCTGATGAGCTTAAATGTCAGAAATCAATTCTGATTGGGAAGGCGGCTACTGCATCAAAGGAAATAGAGAAGTTATTTTCTGAAGATGGAGCTTTTTCTTTTCAAACTGCCTTTATGGCAAACGGTTCAGCCTCTTCTAGTCAGGTATATTCTGAACCTCCTGCTCCTAGTGTTTGTAAATCATGTGCTGATATGAAGCTTGAATCAGAAAAGCTTCATAGTCATAATCAGAATTTGGTTATTGAACTGTCGAAATGCAAAGAGGCGAACATGGCTTTAACTCGGAATGAAAAGGAATTTAAATCTGTAATAGAAACATTAAAGAAAAATGTGTCCGAGGTTAACAAAGTAGTTTACCACAAGCAAGTAAGTATAAATGAATATATTAACATTGTGGAAGAAACTAAGAAGCAATTAGCCATTGCCCAATGCGAACATGATGCGATCAAACAAAAATTGGATAGTTATTCTAACTCCCAATTTGTGCTTGATCACATCATTGACGTTCAACAACCGAAGGGAAATCAGAAAGGCATAGGGTATAAGAAATGTCTGCCCTCCTTGATGAACAATTATACCAAGATGCCTGATGAGGAAGAAATGCCTCGGTATGAACCCAGTGTGCCTCTTGATGTTGAGGAATTTGCTACTGGCCTAGGGTTCAAACCGGACAATTCTTCAAATACATCTTCTGAGCAACCGGAAACTTCATCATCCGTGAAGCAAAGTCCTCCAATTATCGAGGACTATGAGACATCGGATGATGAGTCAGAAGTGGATGTAGGTGAACAGGACAAATCACTTAACAAGATGAAAGGAGTAGTTATTCCACGAGAGAATCACATTCTTTGTGATCCTGATACTCCTGATGTCTCATCTGTCAAGAAGGAAGTGATTGATCCTGTCAAAGTTGATAAGACATGTGTGTCTACTGTTAATAGCAGTAACGTGTTGTATACCTTGGTTGGAGATAATAAAATCTACTCAGATGACGTTTTCCCAATTAAAAATGTAAATAAATCTTTGATTGACAAAGTCTTTGAAGACAACATAAACAAATTTTTGGGAAAAACACTTCCGGGAATTGTGGTAACACAATGTGATCCAATTCCTAAGGCTGAGATTAGAAAACAGTTTGGTAAACAAAAATCTTCAACCACTCAACAACCTACTGCTTCTAATGGTAAACAGCCAGTCAAACGAGCTCAAAAGCATAAGGTCTCTCAGATGAAGTCTGAAACAAAAGGAGCTCGTTTTCAAAAGAAAGCAAAAGATGTCAAGTTCGTGTCATCCAAGGGTACTGATAAGATTGAAACTTTTGAAAACAAATCTAACACGGATTTTGTAAAACAAGTAACAATCTTAAAGCGTAACAGTGATAACAATTACACTCAACGCACAAATGGGTGTGATGAAAAGGCTAGTACCTCGGGTTCCACGAGTTCGACATCTTGTGGCCAATCAAGTTCTCCAAAATCTGTTGAAAGGAGAACATGTTTTAAATGTGGAGAAATTGGGCACATCATCAGAAACTGCCCAAATGCTCCAAAGAGTAAATTTGTTGAGAAAGCTCCACCTGAAACAGTTCATCCTCAACGTCGGTCAGTTTCACCTAAACATGATAAACGAACGGTAAAAGAACAAGAAACTAAACAACGACGTAAGAACATGAAAACTGTTGAAAAAGCTTTAAAATCTGAGGTTAAAACAGTTCAAAGGGAACCAAGTGTGTCACAACCTGTAAAACCAGAATCTTCAAAAACTGGTAGGCAAAAACGAACTTGGTTACCTAAGTCGGGTGACAATTCAAGGGGAGCAGTTGTTCTTGAAAACCATCAAGAGATTGATATCACGTTTCGTGATGCTCAGGGACGACCCAAGACCACTAAGGCTTGGGTCCCCATTCTCAACTGATGTTTTAAATGACATGTGCAGGATGTTCTAGGAGGAACTATTAATAGTCATTGGATTGTTGATAGTGGGGCATCCAGGCACATGACCGGCGACTTACGGCTCCTATACGACGTGAGAAACATTAGAGGAGGGTATGTTGCTTTTGCGGGTGACAAAGGCGGATTTATCACTGGAGAGGGAAGTATCTCCAACGGCATCGTGTGCTTCGATAAGATCAATTATGTTAAGCAAATTGATCATAATCTTCTCAGTGTGTCGCAAATCTGCGATAAGAAATTCACCGTGCATTTTGATGATGCCGGCTGCTATGTGCTGAAACCTGGATTCAAAATTCCACATGAATGGATTCTCTTATCGGCTCCGAGAGTTAATGATCTTTATATTCTCGACATGAGCCAGGAGATTACAACATCTGCACAAGTCACTTGCTTTGTCTCAAAAGCCACGGAAAAGGAGTCTATATCTTGGCACAGAAGAATGGGACACATTCACTTGAGAAAGATGAACCATTTGGTGAAAAATAATCTTGTGAATGGTGTGCCTGTTCGAAGTTTTCATTTACAAGATATCTGTGTCTCGTGCCAAAAGGGGAAGCAAACAAAGAAGTCTCACCCTTTGAAGAAAATCAACACTGTCAGCATGCCTCTCGAACGTCTTCATATGGATCTTTTTGGACCTATGAAGCACAAGACAACATTCGGAGATGCTTATTGTCTAGTTGTTACTGATGATTATTCTAGATTTTCTTAGGTATCCTTCATGGCACACAAGAGTGCAACTCCTGGCATCCTCAAGGATCTTCTTACAATGTTGGAGAATCTCTATTCATTGAAAGTAAAGAGGATCCGAAGCGACAATGGTACCGAATTCAAGAATCAAGTTATGGATGAGTTTTGTACTTCTAAAGGCATTCTTTATGAGTACAGTTCTCGTTATACTCCACAACAAAATGGTGTCGCAGAGAGGAAGAATCGAACGATAATAGAAACTGCAAGAACAATGTTAGTAGAGTCGGAACTCCCTATTCAATTCTGGGGGGAGGCTGTATCGGCTGCATGCTACACGTTAAACAGAGTTCTTACAGTAAAGAGACATGGCAAAACTTGCTTCGAACTCCTTCAGAAAAGGAAACCGGATCTTTCTTACCTAGAACCGTTTGGTGCTCCATGTACTATGATTGAACCGGATGGAAAGTTTGGAGCTAAAGCTATCGAGGGTTTCTTCCTTGGATATGCTACTCCTAATTTTCGTGTTTGGAATCTAGCTACCAAAAAGATTGAACTATGGAGCGAAGTGAGGGTTCAAAGGTACACGAGTCCTGTTAGGGCTCCGGGTGATCCGTGGATGTTCGATTATGATGCGCTATTTGACTCCTTCAATCTGCCAACCTTTGACGAAGAATCAGCAGCGGCTAGGATGTTATTGGAAAGTGACAACGCTGCTGTCTCGCCTTTGGTTAGACCTATTGTTGTTGACCCTCAAATTTCTTCGTCTGTCAACAATATGGTTCAAAATGAGGTTTATGAAGATGCTGCTGATTATAATGACTCTTCTGAAGATGATGAATATCATGATGCAGCTGAAGGATCTTCAGCTCCAGCTGCTCCTGTTGAAGGTGCCTCTGGTGATACACCTCATACGCAGAATGTAGACACTGCTGAAGGGAATGCATCCACCTCTACCCACATTCCTGGTGTGGAGTTGGTTGTTGATCTTAATCTTACCAATTTGGGTATCAATGCTCGTGTGCCAGATAATCCTGAAATGAGGATTCATGATACCCACCCCCAGCAGAATATTATAGGAGATGTCCATCGCGGTGTGCAGACGCGTAATCAGCTGAGAAACAACCGGAATGCTGGTTTGTATTCAGCTATAAGAGAATCTGGCCAACAAAATGACTGGTCCTTCGCGTGATACGTGTCACAAGAAGAACCATAGTCGTGGAAAGAAGCGTTGAAAGACAGTGCTTGGGTTGAAGCCATGCAGGAAGAATTACAGCAATTTCAAAAGCTTGGTGTTTGGAAGCTTGTTGAAAAACCTGAGAACTACAAGAAGATTGGCACTCGATGGGTCTTCAAATGCAAGAAAGACGACCGTGGAGTGGTTATTCGGAACAAAGCTCGTTTAGTCGTTCAAGGTTTTCGTCAGATAGAAGGGATCGACTACAACGAAGTGTATGCACCTGTTGCACGTCTCGAAGCAATTCGAATCTTTCTAGCCTATGCGTCTTTCAAAGGATTCAAGGTTTATCAGATGGACGTCAAAAGTGCATTTCTACATGGTGTGGTTGAAGAAGAGGTATATGTCGAACAGCCTCCAGGTTTTGAAGATCCTGTCCATCCCGATCGGGTTTGGTTGCTCAACAAAGCTCTCTATGGTCTTCATCAAGCGCCACGAGCTTGGTATGCAACCTTATCTACCTATCTGCTGGAGAATGGTTTTCGAAGAGGTCTTATCGATTGTACTCTGTTCATCAAAGAACAAGATGGAGATCTTCTTCTGGTTCAGGTATACGTTGATGATATTATTTTTGGTTCTACTAATGATGTCTTGTGTAGGAATTTCGAGCGCATTATGTAGGATAAATTCGAGATGAGTGCTATGGGGGAAATGAATTTCTTCTTGGGCCTACAAGTGCAACAAACGGAGTCTGGGATATTCATCCATCAGACTAAATATGTTGGTGACATCTTGAGCCGGTTCCAGATGTCTGATGCAACGCCTATTGGTACCCCATTGCCAACTAATCACGGAATTACTCCTGACTTGAAGGGTGAAGCTGTTAGTCCTTCATACTACCGCGCAATGATCGGATCTCTTATGTACCTCACAGCATCAAGGCCAGACATAATGTATCCAACATGCCTGCTTGCCAGATATCAAGTCAACCCGAAGGCCTCACATCTTGCAGCTGTCAAAAGGATTTTTCGTTATTTGAAGGGTTACCCTGACACCGGTCTATGGTACCCTAGGGATAATAACTTTGACTTGATCGCATTCAGTGATTCTGATCATGGCGGATGCAAAATCGACGGCAAATCCACAACGGCTGGATGTCAGTTTTTAGGAAATCGCCTAGTCACATGGCAGTGCAAGAAGCAGACTTGTGTGGCTACTTCAACATGCGAAGCTGAATACATTGCTGCCTCAAGTTGTTGCTCCCAAGTTCTTTGGATCCAACAACAATTGCGGGACTACGGTTTTGAATTCCTAACTACTCCTATTTACGTTGATAATTCTGATGCTTTAGATATCACTAAAAATCCTGTGCAGCATTCAAAGACCAAACACATCGAAATCAAATATCACTTCATACGTGATTGCTTTGAGAAAAGGCTAATCGATGTTGTTAAGGTCCACACCGATGACCAACGTGCCGACCTTTTTACCAAAGCTTTTGACAAATCTAGATTTGACTTCTTATTATTGGTAAACGGCATTAAGGTCAAGCAAGAGTAAAACCAACATCGGAAAATCATTTTTGTAAATATCTTTGTGTCTTTTAAATTTATCTTAGTTTATTGATTTTAGGGGGAGTAAATCTAAATATCGGAAAATCCAAAAACATCGAAAAATTTCAAAAACACAAAAACAATAGAAAAACAAAAATGAGTTTCCTGGCGAGCAAAAGAGAAAATGATAGTACATCAGTGGTCTATCCAAACCTCTTTAAACCTTAAATGAAAAACGATAAGCAGCTCTATATAAGATGTATCGGTAGGCTCACAATCATTCTAAAGTGTGCAGGGTGATATAAATCTTAAATCGACTGAAGACCAGGTGGGAACCATTCATTGGCATATGGTCTTAGTACCGAAATTTCGTTTGATAGATTGCCGAGGTTCTGAGATATTCGGTCTTTATGCTGCTTATCATCTGGGTATCATGGTTGTATCTTTTACCGAAAAATAACGGGGACGCAAGTCTAGATCTTCCATGATACTATACATACGTGTACATAATACATACTGCATTCGACCTCAATAAGTGATAAACAATCACATGTCCAAACTAATAAGTGATAAAATATCACATTTATCCGGGTGTCAAGTTCGTCTCTCTGCTGTACGGAAGTACTGACCTGTTCACGGACTTGCACCTGTGCCCTCATGCATATGAAAATCAAGTTCCTCATCAATAAGTGATTATATCACATAGGGCTTGTTTTCAAATCAAAATAAGTGAGTATCTCACAGCTTATACGGTCAAACAGATGATAATCGGTATACTCACCGGTAAGATGAACTCTCGTGCATACCTTGATACGGGAATGTGTCGTGATGTGGATGAACACCGGTCGGTAAGTATAAATCATACCTTAACGTATCCCCTCGCCATGATTACATCTGATAAGTTGAGCTTAAGTGGACAACAATACCGATAATTGTTATAGGATGCTTATCTTAATGTTAACTAACTGAACAACAAGAGTGTTTTGGCATGACCGTACACTGATATGATTCTCTTACCCTCGAAACTCGCAAAAAGAATGTCTGTATATATTTATTTACTGCTTAACTTTTATTGTTTTCTTTTAAACAGTTTCGTCGTTTGGTGCATATCAGCACGACATTAGCGGTGATGTCGTTTGATAACACTCAAAGGATTTTAAATTGTTGTCTTTTAATTTCAAAAATACCAAAAAGATTTTAGGTGAGTTTTAATATAAACTTTATAAAAGTCAAAAAGATTTTATTTCTACTTTATTTTCGATCGTACGATGTTGGAGCTCGAGTCTTCGTTACCTGAAATCTGAACGAAAACCGAATTGGCTAAATCTTCATAAACGGTCGAAATTTGCAAGTTTTGAAAGTTAAGTCTAAAATTGAGAAATTTATTAAACTTTCAAACTGTCGGACGGTGTTTGATTATGACATGGTCATTCGTGTGTCACTTGGTTATACTAACTATTCCAAGCAGTTGTTCTCATTACGCGTTTAGATTTCTTGCATGTGCAGATTCTAAAGGCTAGGAGAACATGGTCGATGACAAGCTTTGGAATGAAGACACGACGAGAAGGCGCTCAAAAGATGAAGATGATCGAGTTGCCGCTGGCCATCATCAACACCACAAGGATCTCACTTCATAAAGATAAAGTCCTTTCACGAGCATAACTCAAGGGGGAGCTTATGTTAAGGGGGAGTTTGTCAACACACTTCCTACACGATACGGGTAGTTTGTAGATACACTCTCTGCTTTCAAGACGTGAAGACTTTGAAGATCCTTCGACATTGAAGACTTGAAAGGACATCAGAGTTTTGAGAACTCGAAGACCAAAGACCATCGAAGTTCGAGACAAAGCTACAGCCAAGGGGGAGTTTGTTGGTGCACTTGTGTCTGTACTTTGTCTGTATTCGGTCTATATGTAAACAATGTCCTAGTTAGTCTCTAAGTTGACCGAGTCAACCATCCTCCGGATTGACTTGGTCAAACAGTTAGTTATTGGTTGTCATTTGTCTGACTCGAAGGATGCACATCAAAGGATAATACTGATCCTTCGATGAACTCGAAAGATGAACCTTCGAGTGGATGATCGATAGATCATCCTTCGAGGTGAATACTGATCCTTCGAAAGCTTTGTAGTCGATAGATGATCCTTCGACCATCTATCGAATCCTTCGGACATGTCAACCTGGGCTGGGTATATATATACCCATGCAGTGTATGTGAGAAGACAGATGCAGACACTAAGACGGATGCACACCAAGAAATAGAGAGAGTTGAGAGCATTCTGTCCGAAACACACACACACATAGTGAGAGTTTGCAATACAGATTTGTAAACATTGTGCTTGTAACCGGATCCTTCATACGTATTAATACAGTGGTGTTAATCGGTGAACCTTGTGTGTTTGTGTTTATACTTGTTTCATCTCGGTTTGCTTGCTAGCTTGGATTCCGCACTCGCTAGTGAGTTAGTATAACAAGGTTTAGGTTCGTCATCCTCCGCAGAGGGACCTACAGGCGGTGAAAAAGGTTATCGAATCAAAGAACGACTATAACAACCGTTATGTGATGGAATGGTGTAAGTGGGTTCCGCTCAAGTGCAACATTCTGGCTTGGCGCGCTAAGATTGATAGAATTCCTATGGTGGAAGCTTTGGCTAGGAGAGGTGTGTTGGTGTCCGACGATGTTTGCAGTTTTTGCGGCTCTGGTCAGGATTCGGTCGACCACATCTTTATGGCTTGTTCTTTGGCCTTGGGCTTATGGGAAAAAAAATACTTTATGGTGTCGGGTTTCGAACTTCTTTGTTTTTTCCTTCCGCGACTTGTTGAGATCCACAAGCTTGGATCTAGAGGTGCGGCGGAGAGGGAGGCTCTGAAAGGTATTGTCATTGCTGCTTGCTGGTTCCTTTCGTTGGCCAGAAACAACCTGAGGTTCAACAGAAAGAAAAGTGGAGTTGAAGAGGTTTTTAGTGAAGTTAGGGCGGCCAGTTTTTTATGGTTTAAGTATAGGGCTAAAAAGGGCTCGTTTGTTTGAGGGGATTGGTGTAAATTTGTGAATATGTAGTTGTGTTGTTTGTTTGTTGCCGCCCCGGTTTTCGGGTTTGGCGTGTGTTAATGAAGTTCTCGTTTAAAAAAAGCAAGGATAGTAGACTTCGAATTATTGTATTGGTTTTCATTTATTTCTGGTTCTTTAATACTGTAATTATATTTTTGGTTTGTGTAATAAGTACACTTTACAACCAAAAACATAGGAATATACAACTCAAGTTTTTAGTTTTTGTTATTGAAATTTAAACGAAAATATTAATTAGGGGTGACAAACTTTCAGACGGTAAATTATTTAAACCAGGTAATAACTAGGACGAATATATTAACAAAAGTTGTTTGAAATTGCTTGCATTACGTCATAGACATGAGTGCATGTGGTCCTTGAAATAAAACAACAGAAGTAAATAAATATAACCGACCCCTACCTTCCTGTATTTTCTTTTTCCTCTTCCTTTCAAAAATAAGTTTATTTTCACATTCTTGATTGGTAAATATAGGATATTACTTATGGATCGCATAATAGTATTTAACCATTATCTTTTTAATGGTATACATTGTTTTCCAATAGAGGAACTGTTACACAATGATTCTTAAATATATATATTTAGTCATTGGAATAATATTGTATGTTGTTAAACCTCAAAAGTTGGATTATAGTCTATTAACTTATTTAAAATAAAGGTATATGTAAACTCAAGAATAATCATTATAAATTCAAAGCCTGTTTATGTAAGTTTCTATCCATTTTTATGTAATTTATAATATTTTTGCACGTGCAACATCATTTCTCTAAATTTAGGTGTTCTAAATACAAACTTCGTATCATATTATGTAATATAATTATTAGGCACAAGGTGTGGCTTAGTGTCACCTCGCCAGCTCAACAAAAATGGCGCCCCATGGTGCCATCAACCACCCCGTGCAAGTTAAAAGGGGGGCGCTACTCCTTCTCTGACATGATGCTAACGAGCGATAAAGGGGTTTGCATGTGGGACCCACCTCTTTTCAAACAATAATTTTTTTTTAATTTTGTTTAATAGGAGGCCTTTAAATCATTGCATGCAAGTTAAAGAAAGGAGCTTTAAAGCTCCACATATGACGTGACGCCTAGATAGATATGACATGACGTGATAAAGCCCCTTGGGGTTTTATAGCACACCCTTCAGCCTTTGCGTCGACATAGTACACTCTTGAAACATTATTTATCCAAACTTTATCAAAAAATAACAACCTCTATTATAGATAAACTATTACAATTAACTGATTTAGTATATAAAAATTAGCTTATCAATTTTTTTAGCTAAAAATAATGCTTAGCTTTTAATGACAATAAATGATATTGGCCCCTACATCTTTCTCATCCATCGTACTTGTGAAAAATTTGTTATCAATGATTACACTATTCCAATCAATATGTTACTTATTAATTACAATTAATTAATTGTAATTACGTGGACAATGTCAACGCTAAGCTTCTTAATGTATGAATGAATAACTCTGGTCCCAATAATAAACAAACAATTGACAATTGTAAGATGGGGTTCAAGGAACACAAATGTAAGCATTTTTGTTTATAGATTAAAGTCGAAAATAAAGTCAATACCCAAACCATACATGCAAGAACAAGTATGGTGCGTTCTTGACTCCCTCTTCTGATTTAAATGCAATAAATTTGAAAAGAACAAGCACAAAATCCCAAAAAAAAGAAAAAAAAAAAACATTAGGAGAAAAAATAAATCTAAAAACCCACAAGTTAAATGAATGTAGTAGTTGAAGATGGTAAATGAACTATGACAGAGAGCCACCAGAAGAGTAGCAGGATGATGCAGCAATAATATTAACTCGGTTTCTGCAATTGATGATGAAGCCTGCATTAACAGCTTTCCCAACTAACCACAAACACATCTTTCCTCTTCTCATCGAACTCAACGCACATTTAAGTAAGAGAGAGAAAGATACTTCATCAGGTGGTGGTAGAAGTCGCATTGATGGAAGCTTTAATTTGGTGTACCGTGTTTGTGATTAGGTTATTAACGGTGGTTAATGACTCCTGGCTAATTTTGGCTGATGGCAAACTGTTAGTTTGTATTTGAAACACTACTGTAACCAGAGAGCCGCTTGACGTGCCACCCTGATCGCCTGCTAGATCTGAAGTGGTGGTGTTGCTGGTGGAAGCGCTCGCAACACCACTTTTTGAAATGATCTCCTGGTGGCCGTCTGTGGTGATGACAAAACCGGATGGAAGTAAGGGAATGTATGAAGGGTCTTCACCGTTCATCGCTATGTTGATTGCTGGCAAGTCGACCGGGCAGTACACGACTAGCGAACCTGATGCGTCCGTACTGCTCTCTTGTAGTATTAGCATGTTGTTCTGGCTAGGAGTGTATGCCTGTTTACCATTTTAAATATACAAATGAAAGTTAATGATTAGTTTCCTAAAGAATATTTTTTATTTAAAGGTGGCCTTGAAAAATGATTAGTGTTTTTAGAAGGTTTTTGAATTTCTTTTGGTTTTTAGGAGGACTTAAATGCGGGTGCTACTTTCTACACCCCCCCCCCCCCCTATTTACTTTTTTTACCCCCCTCCTCTCACATACTTACAGGTGGGGCCTGTGTGGGACCGACAGTTTTCCTCTCACAAGGGGGGGTGTAGTTTTCCTCTCACAAGGGGGGGTGTAATCAGGAAGGAGGGGGGGGTGTGTATAGAATGAGCCCTTAAAAACCAAAACTCTTTAAAATACCTATATTTCCCTAAAATACCTAAAAATCTGAAACATGCGTAACTGTTTGCTATTTCTTACCTTAAGGACTGCTATACAGTTCCCTGGATGAGTCCCATTTGCAATATTTGCAACTTCTTGTACTGGATTTTGGTTAGAAAGAACATCCCACTGAAAGTATAAAGGAAGATAAATTAACTAAGCTAACATATATATTAGTATACAATCTAACTAATTATGTATGCCTAATACCTGCGGTCTAGTCCGTCCGTCTCGAAGGAAATCGAAAACACTTTGTGGAGGAATAGGAAGCCAAATGGTAGTCGATGCACTAAGGATCAAGCCATGGGGGTGGCCAGGATCTGTGCTCTTATATAAGATGGCTCGGACCTCAAACTCGTTCATACCCGAAAGAGATGTCCATTGATGACCATTTGATGGGTTTATGCTTGAGCAGAAGTTATTCACCATCCTTTGTGCTAGGTTCATCATGCTCCTCTTTCCTTCAGGCGATGGATTTACTGACATATATCACAAAAAATGTTAGTAAGATTACAGATGATGTACAGTTCAAACATGTTGTGATGATCCTTTCTTCAATGATGAGGACTAGATAACAAAAATGTGTACCTCCTCCAAGATCATGAGACACAGTAGTAGTCATCATTAGAGACGCCGATCTTTCACAGGCCCTTTGAAGGCAAGCTAGCCATCTTTTGGCTCCAAATGCCAATCCGCTATAGATAAAATCACGATAGAGCCTATCAATCGGGGTTACTTCTTCTACTTCCATATGTTCTACCCATGTAACCTATTTATAGAACCACAAAAGAACCATTTAGCATTGTTGTCTTGTAGTTTTAATGAATTAATAAAGATTAACAAACCTTTGAATAACCATTAGGCATGTCTTGAATCAAACAACCCGACGGTAAGCAATGCACTTTAAATCGAGACTGAGGGTATTGATTATAATGTGGAAGATCATATGAAACATTGACTACCGCCCACGAGCCTTGCTTGATTTCCTGAACTAATCTAAGCACATACATATGCCTGGTGGGCACTAGAGGTGAAAGCACTTGTAATTCTTGATACATCTAGCGAGAACAAAAAAGTATTAGTGACAAAAGAACACTTTGAATGTTACAAATACATTCAAAATGTAGTAGCTCCGGCATGCACCAGGTCCAGGGTAGTCAGACCTACTTGGGCCTGATATACGCATTCTTACCAGTTGCAATGAGCCACCTTCTGAACCTAGCAGTCCGGATGAGATTGCTTCAATCGTCCTTGCTCTTGACACAATAGTTGGAAACATTTCGGACCATTTGATCTGGCCAAGTAAAAGATTATCAGTCTAGTAAACAACAATGTAGGGAAAAAAGGAAAACAATAATGTAGGGAACTTAACCATATTGACAAACATATCAACCAATTGTAAACTATTCATTGTCACAACTCCAGAAACCCTTGATGCTTCAGTTCTGACATTAGCATTCTTCAATGAATCATTAGGACGTGGAAAAACCCTCTTGTAGCTATCAAGATTAAGAGTTTCCGTCCCGTCTTTACTATCTCTTATCCACAAAGGTTCATTGCTCTGGACAAGTCTGATCAATTCAGCCATGGCATTTGTCGCGATTTCGGCCATTAGCGACTTGTCCATGTCAGAAAGATGCATGGGGTTTTGAAACATAGGATCGGGGTTGATGGTGCTAGATGATGCACCTAGGGCGGAACCGGTGAGAAGATCAAGATCTAATGAAGGACCACCGTGCATCATGGGCATTCTATTTGATGTACCACCACCATAGCTAGCCATTGATAGGTCTAGTGAAGACATGTGAAATGGCTGTACTGGTGGGAGTTGCAACATTGGTCTACCAATGTACTTGGCTGCAATGCTCGATACTCTATCCAACTGTAAATGAAAAAAGGTTTCCTGATTAGTCAGTTAGATCAAGTACGAAACTTGGTTAGCAATCAAATAATTTCCAAATTCATAACATCACATGGATCCCATGGCTTTTTACACAAGAATGAATAGGAAAGGCAACAGACATATGCTAATTATAACACAAAGAAAACTACATGTGCTAGATCATCACAATTCACATACACAACAATGATCATTCAAATGTGAACAAAATGAGTACAAAACACCTAACAAACCATAACACAGTTTCATGCAGGATTAATCAATTGTGGGTCTAACAAAAACTTATTAGGCAGGGTCATTATATATAAGGTTCTTTTTACTGCCGGTTAAAACAAAAAAAAAAAAAAAAAGTCCGATTCATTGTTTAATTATATAGAAAAACTACAACAAATTTTGGTGAACGGGTTCAGTGGAACTTCTTTGACCCCCTTAAGTCGATCAATTGAATGTTTACCTCTTCTTTCAGTTGGGCGTTCTCGAATCGAAGTTTTTGTTCATCAAAATAGCAATCTTCTCCAATCGGGGGACCACCACACGTTGGGCAAACTAAGTTCTTGAGTGCTTCTCGTATCACGATGTTCTCGCACCGTATCTTATCGTTCTCCACCCTTAAGGCACAGTTGTCTGCGCGTTCATGGTGTGCCTACATAAAAATAAAAGTAGGGTGTAAATTTCTGAACAACGGAAACACACCACCACGAACCTAACACCAGAAAATGAGTATTAAAAAACCTTCATTTGGGTTCTTCGATTTTGAAACCAAAACTTAATCTGTCTAGGAGCTAAATCCAACTCTCTGCTTAATTGCATTCTTGTTTTCTCATCCGGGTGTGGACATTCTTTAAAAGTCCTACAATTTTCACAAAAGGAAACGTTCAAAAACTCATATTTAAACACAGTTAGGAAATTATGGTTGAAAAATACTCTTACGATTCAAGAATCTGAATCTGAAGAGCAGTGTGGCGATGGTAACGTTTCTTCTTATCTGAATCATTGTGACTACCACGGCCGGAGCCGCCACTTCCACCGCCAGGACCACCACCGTACTCCATTGCCACTTGTCTCCAACAGGTATTCCGACAAGGTTAATGATATACTTAGAAAACCGAAGAAATTATAGACATTAGCGAACGAACACTTATTATACGCTAGTGGGTGTCAACGTACAAAACATACGGAAAATGACATGAATGTGGGAGAAACAGGTTTGACTTTCCAGCGAGAAATGCATGGGTAACGGCCGGAGATTTCCAGATATATACACACAGAAGTTTGAATATTTATATATCTGTGAGTCGTAAAGGGAGAGAAGGAAGGAGAAGATTGTGGAGAGAGTAAATGCTTCGACAATGAACAAGGGAATAAGTTAAGGGGTTGGAGTGGAAGGTGGTAACGTAATTGCAAGAGTTTTAAAAATTTTGTTGGAGACCCACCGAGAGTATCATCTCTTCAATAGGTGTTTGGAATTTGGATGCTCATATAATCTTCCTATTCCTATTCCTATTCCTATTTTATTTTATTTGTAATTAAGTTTTGAACAAATAATTTATTTCGGGATTGATAGAAAATATGATTATTTAGAAACTAAGTATTTAATTTCAAATAATTGGTTTCATAAATGTATAATTAAGGTAGTTAACTTAACACAAACTTTAAATTACCCACATACTATTATAAAAATTTGCTTCAATTGTTAAGGTCGTTTAGTTAGTTTGGTTTGGTGGTTTGTGCCAACATGAATCTATACAAGAATTGGAGCCGGTTATTCAAGTGGTAGAGAATTGGTTATCTTTCTGGAAAGACTCGACCCTTTCTATTGGGATAAGGGTGAGTCTTCTTAAATCGGTTATTAATAGCTTAACGGTTTATATTTTCTCACTTTATAAAGCTCACTTGAGGGTCATTCATAAGTTGGATGGGATTAGACGGAAATTTCTTTGGAGCAGCAATGGAGATAAGAATAGTATTAATTGGGTTGCTTGGGTGAAGGTAGTTTCTCCTAAAAATCAAGGTGGGTTGGGTTTAATGCCTCTCATAGATTAGTCGGAAAGCTTGAAGTGTTGTTGAGAAGCAAGTAGTTAAAGTGGCAACATATTGATGAAATAGAACGTTTATTTGAAAAGGCTTTTCAAGAGTGTTGTTGGGAACGGGAGACTTGTCACACCCCGTCCCGCAACGGAAGCAAACACGGGATGCAACAGACACCTCTGATACAAACACATTGTTTATAAAGATACTATATTGTATTTTCAATTGTACGTCATTTTACAATTGTTGATTACATACTATGTGTATGCTACAACAATATGTTCCCGCAAACCACGCTAATATTCTAATCAACATGCTTCTTTACATGTATTCATCTATAAAGCAATTCTCGTAACAACAAACACATATATCACACAAATCTTGAGTTACCTGAAAAACATGTTAATGTTTTGAAAAGACAACTACAAATAGTTGGTGAGTTTCATGGTTTTTGTGTGTTCCAAAGATAAGTTTGAACATAATTGTTTTGCACATGTGATGTAATTATACCAAGCCTACATGTGAAGCCTCGACGGTACATACTCAAGACCGTGGTCTACATCCACTACGTCACTACCGCTGTGTAGCTATGGCTAGCACCCCATAGCCTATGTATGAACATGTGCAATTGCGGTGTATCTCATGGTGTTCGGACCATCGCAATTGAGTTTGTCAAACCAATAGTATTATTTACACATTCACCGGCCTATAGTTAATCACTTAGGTCTGTGGTGACTTTTTCGTGTACTAGTGTTGACTAAGATAATTCACATCAAATCATGTTGGCATGTGCAAGTATGTGCCATGCAATTTACCTCATTTAAACAGTAAAACAGTTTGAAAACGGGGTAATGAAACTTACTTGATAGTTAGGGCAGAGTAATTACGCACAGTCTATGTATAGGTTTGTAAGCTACTCTGATCCTGGTATTAGTTAATGTTCTGTTAGTTACCTAAAACCGTGTTCAGGTTGTGAATCGCTATATCTCATGCTCGGATGTTAATTTTCATCCGAGAATGCACTCGTAGCTTAATAGTATGACGGTGGGTATTGCCTTAGTGTCAGAATTGAGTTTAGCTTATGTGCACCGTTTTGCGTGCTGGCTATGGTTTGTTGTTTTAGACGTTCAGAAAAGGGCATGATCATATATAACTTCCCAAATCGTTCATATTAAAATGATTTGTTGTTTATTTAGAAAGTTCAGGTGTTACTCATGCCTAGTTCGTTCAAATTAAAATTTCCGTTTTCGTCATCGGGTAACATCCCAAACTAGCATGTAATGTACCCCAGTTACCCAATTTACCCCGGAATAGTCCGGAATTAGTCCGGCTTTTTAATTATCGCCAATTAAACCCTTGGCCAGTTCATAAGTTCCGGCAGGTTCGTTAAATGTTTATTTTGTTGGTTTGTTAATAATTATGTACGTTAAATTCCAATTCTTTTATACAATTATGTATATTAAATAAAATTCGGAAAGTTCTTATATGAATTTGTAATAAAATATATAATTCAGGAAAAATATTTTCAAAATTTATTAAACTTATTTATTAATTTTAATAAATCCATTTTAAAACTGTATGTAACTGATAAATTGGCGATTGCATTGATCCCACTTCTGAAAAATCCCAAAACTTTTCAAAAGTCTCCCAATATGTTCAGGAACTTCCTGAAAAAATTTAAGATTTTTCCTAATTTTCTAAACTTGGTTATCGGTTGCCGAAACTTCGCAACAATGCGATTTTTAAAACCATATGAAAACTCAGCCAATGAACCCCGAATTGTCCCAAGACATTTCCCATGTCAAACCCATTCCTGTAAAATTTTTTGATTTATCAAATCCGTTTGTTATTTTTCCCGAATAACCCCATTAAACAGTATAAATTTCACTAAAAATTCTCAAAAATTCTAAAATTACCAAAATTTCACGAGTGTTATTTTCATCATATATGATCAGCTTGCAAATTTTCAAGTCTTAATAATACCCACGGGAAAAGTTATGCTAAAACAAAGGTTACGGCTACTAGTTTCAGTTTTCAGGTATTACACCAAGTGTTTCTTGATCAAATGAGTTGTCTTTAATCTTTCAAAGCCTGAGTTGGGTTCTATACAGTACATACACATCATGTATAACAAAACCATGTTTTCACCATCATTATTATTATTTTTCGGTTAGATTTTGTTTTGTTCGTTTCTTGCGAAATTAACCGTGTTTTCTTATCCATGCTCCGAATTTTGTTACCATAAAATACCACATATGAACTTGTTACATGTTTGTGATGTTTTAACAACCCTCAAGGCCAAAAGAATCCAAGTTGATGGATCAGGAACCTCAACCTTTCCTCCCAGCTAAACCAGCTAAACCACCACACCTCATGTATAGATCTTGGACTGGAAGATAGTGATGGCGACAAGCTTTTTGGCTTCAAGTTCAACGCGGACATACTGAGAGTGCTTCATTTGATGCTCTACAATTAGCTCCATGTCAGAAACCTTCTCGACATACTGAGCTATCTTCACATCGTTTGTGGTGAGAAGTTTGGAAAGTGCCTGCATGACATTTATATAAACATTAACTAGGATTCCGAAACTAAACAAGGATTTTAAATTCGGTTTATACTTACCACGCTGTTGGTCCCTTGGATGGGATCTTTCTTGTTCGTAAACGTAGTTGAATCGTAAAGTGATTAATGCGCGGAATTCATGTAATCACATAGCAGATATACAAAGACAACATTCTACTTTGAATCACCGTCTGATATTCTATTGAATGATGTGAAAATGTACAGGAGCCAGAAAGAACTCAGACATACAAAAAGTAGGTAGAAAGTGAAAGTGTCAAAAGGTTCTAAATAAACTGACCTCCCAGCTATTTATAGGTAAAGACAGAATAAGAGAGTGCTGGCTGATCGGCTGGGCTAGCCGATCGGCTGACAATGCTAACCAATCGAGTAGCCTGCTCGATCGGCCGGGCTGTCCGATCGGCTGGGCTAGCCGATCGGCTGGCAGCATAAGCACTTAACAAAAACTTCACCGTATTCTGTCCTGCTTTACATACAAACATACAAAACATACACACAACTACACAAAATATGACTACATGTTGACGGAAGCTACACACGTTATTGCACTAACAGACTCCCCCTCGGATGTAGCTGTAGTTCCTTCCAACATAGTCTTTATTTCCTCCTGTTGCGTCTCCTCTCTTTAGCCTTTTGTCTTCTCTGTTCAGCTCGTTCCTCTAACATTCTTCTTCTTTTATGCCTGCCCTCATTTATCCACCATTTTCGGTATTCTGGGTCACCATCACGCTTTCAATCCCACTTTGGAATTTTGTTCTCTTCAGATTCAATAGGCGTTTGATCAGTAGGCGGCACATAACCAAGATTTCTCCTTCCCCTCTCTGCAGCTTTTCTTGCTATCTCTTTCGATCTTTGACTTCGCTTGTACACCTTTAGGAACTCATCAATTTCAAGATCTCTCCATTTCGTCTTCTAGTTTCTTCCTGAATTGATTTCTTTTGCGAAGCAAACATCTATCACTCCTTGATACTGCATAGCTATCTCTTTGTCTTTCTTATCATAGATTATCTTGTTGACAAACAGACAATCTATATCTTTCTTCGAACAGTTGACCAGCCACATAGGATCCAATATACTTATTCTTCGACCTTCTCCAGTGGTCTTGTCATACAAAGAAATAACTGCTTCAGCTGTAGAGGGATTGTATAGCCAAGCTTGAAATAGATCGTAGAAGTCTTGTTCAATGGCTCTGAGTGGCATATTTTTCAAACACCTTGGAGGCTTTACGTCCAACGTAATATCTTTCTCTCCGCTCTCCAAGTAAGTAACAATCTGCTTCGGATATTGTGGTTTCCAATCTGGATAATTGTTCTTTGCTTGCCATTTGATATAATTCCACAAATCCTGATCACGTTCTCGAACTTCTGGACCGTAGTAGTATTGTTTAATATTCTTTGTAACCACCAACTCATCTACATCCCACCAGGGTGAAGTAGTTATATCAGCTAAGAATTCAAAGTACTGTACACCCTGCTCCCTTCTGATTGCAGAAACTTTCAAATCTTCCAAATCTCCCCAAGATAGAATATCTCCCCAAGAAAGATCTTTGTTATGAGTGAAGTATTGAAGAGCCCTGAGAGTCTTTCTTTCTTTTGGCATATTCTTGAACCATCTTTTTCTTTCTTCTACTGTAATTTCTCTAGGAACTGGTTCAGGAATATCTGCTGTAGAAACCCTTTCTTCAATCTTTCTTCTTAATTCATCTTCATTCTTTTCTTGAAACAATTCAGTAAAAGTAGGGAATGCAACATCTTCCCCTTCATAATGAAAATCAACTCTATCTTCCTCTGAATCAGACGCACTTTCAACAATCACGTCATCATAATGATCAGCTTCATGAGGGTATCTAGGCTCGAAATCTTTTGCAGGTGAGTGAGGAATTTCATCTTCAATGTCAAATTTAAATTTTCCATCTTCCAACCCCAATTCCTCTAGCATTTCAGCCCGTGTTCTTCTAACCTCTACCTCTCCTTGTTGTTTACCAGATAAGTAAATGACAGTAGGATTAGAAAGAAGTACCTGATCAACAGGTTGTTTTCCAGACGACGATGCTTCATATTCAACTTCGTCCTCCTGCTCATTTATTTCATTGTTCATCAACTCATCCACTCTTTCTTGAACATTTGTTTCTCTGATTAATAGACCCGAAGCACCTTGATCATTGCCGTCATCGTCTTTGTCATCTTTATTAGACTTGTCATCATCTTTGTCATCAGATTTGTCTTCATCTTCCTTTTCCTCTTCTTCATCCTCCTCTTCATCATCTCCGAACAACTCTTTATCAGAATCTTCATCCACAATCTCACCACGAGCTATTCTTCCCTTTCTTTTTCGATCAAGAAACTTTAGCAACTTTGCCACTTCTTTTGAATTGTATGGCACAGGGTAAGCATTGCCAATTAACACAAATTTGTCAGTTGTATACTCCAGCAATAATACTTCCCTTGCTCTTCTTCTTCTTTGAATAATTTCAACTCTTCGAAGAATATTTTCAACAATTACTGGCTCAGAAGGCTCACTGACAATTACGAATTCAGGTTCATGAGGCTCTTCAGCATCTACCATCTCCTGATCATCTTCAACTGGTTCTACGACTTCAATCATTTCAACATCAGGCTACGAAGAAGAACCTCCAACCTCTGGTTGACTCGAAGATGCATCAATTATCTCAACCTCTTCAACTATTCCTTTGTTCTTTAGGTTTGCTTCTTCAGCCATTTGACGTTCACGTTCCAATCTCCTTTCATTAGCTCTCATCACATCAATTTCGTCAAAGGCAACATGAATGTTCATCTTTAAGTAACTTTCAACTACAGCAACCAGCATCTGAAGTTGTTGATCTTTCATTACTTTATCAGCTTTCATAGCTTCCATCTCTAATTTCATTGCCTTCATTTCATTAGATGAAGCTTCACTTATCTCATTGAGAAGCTGATTTAATGTTTGATTTGCATTCTCCAGATCCTTTATCTTGGCATTCAAAGAAGATATCTCTTGAGTTAACGAATCAAACACTTTAGAATTTCCCTCGACATCATCCTTCATTTGGTTCATTCTTTTCTCCTTTTCAACCAATGCTGCAACTATTTTATTGTGAGCTTCCATCAAATCATTAATTTGACTTTTCAGCATATCACGTTCTTCCTCAGCTTTTGCTTTCTCTTTCTCTACTTCTTTAACTTTCTTAATCAGTTCTTTAACCGCCTGATCATTGAACATATCACTTTCACCTTCAGGCATATCTTCAGAGAAAATACCAGTAACCGGACCAATATTGTCAAAATCAAAGTTAAAATCTTCTACTTTCTGATGCGATGACTCTGGAATATCTTGTTGAGCAGGTTTTGGACTAGCAGCTCTGAAACCAGTGATCTCTACTTCATCATCTGTTTTCTCTTTGGTTACAACAACTGGAACTTCTTTTGTTTTCACCTCCGGTTCTTTTGGAACATCAACACTTGGTGATTTTTCTTTCTGAACATGTTGAGCTGCCTTCCCTTCTTTATCTTTTTGAGTCTCAGCTCCTGATTTCTTTGATCTGACATTTCTGGGAATTATACCAACTGGAGCTGCCTTTCGTTTCTTTCTCTGTCTCTTTGACTTTTCAGGATCATAAGGAGAATCTTCTTCATCTGAACCCTTTTGTTTCTTTGACGGTCTTTTCTTCAACTGAACTTTTCCTTTACCAACAGTTTCAGGAATCAATTCAGATTCAGATTGAGTAGCTTCAGAATCTCCATCACTTGAACTCCTTAAAGCTTCTGTTTCTGGTTGAACCCTTGTAACCTTTTCAGCATGAACACTTGTTCCTTGAGCTTGTTGTGCTGCAATCTCTTCATTCTTTTTCAAATAACTTTCCAAAGATTGCTTTAATAAATCAGCACCTTGTTCAATCACCACAGATGGCTCTAGAACTGTCTCATCAATTAACTTCTGCTGTGGCTCTCCAGAAGACCCTACACGATAAACATAGACAACAAGATTAGTAACATTTAAATCATATGTGATCTAACTGTCTTAATGCTCCCCCTTTCACTATACCCTTTTCTCCTTCTTTAGGAATAACAACCGCAGGGGATGACTTAGGTGTCCTTTTCCTTTTTCCATCTCTAACATGCCACCACCTAGTCTTTTTCTCAACCATCTCATTCATCTTTGAGTCTTCATTGTCTGAGTTGCTGTCGTCATGCCTCCATTTATCGTTTTCAGGAGCAACATATGCTTTATCTTTTATTCTGCAAATCATCTGCTTGGTTTTCTCATCCTTATCTTTTGTAATTCTTCCTATTGTCACCTTATTTACAACACTCATCTCCATCACATCCTCATAGTCCTTCGGAAGATCTTTGATTTTTTCATTTAGTATCATCATGATGAATCTAGGATACATGATGTACTTATCTGCTCCAGCTTCGCAATTCTCCTTCATGTATTCAAAGATCACTTGTGAAATGTTGTACCTTCTGTTTAACACCAAGCTTGTTATCATATTCATGATGTAATCAGCAACTTCATCATATGCTCCCTTTCTATGTCCCATTGAGTGTATCATACAGTGCATTAAGTACCTATATGCTTTGGAGAAGCATCTTTTGTACATCTTTCCATTAATGTACCTAGTAAAACCCATTCTACACCACAAACCTTTTACAAGACGTTCAGAGATGATTGTTGGATCATTGTCAGAATCTTGTAAATCTAGAACTCTCCTCACATCTCCTACATCAAACTTAAATTCCACATCTACATCCTTTCCAGCTTGATCTTTCTTTCTCAATACTGCATGTATCATCTTGTCTGAATCTTCATATCTAGCAGTGTTCTAGAATGTTCTAACATGTGATTCATAAATCACAGTTTTATCAGACATAGCTTTAGGTATTCTGCTCTCTCTCAAAAACGTTGCCATCTTTTCTACCACAGTACCAGTGGTTGATTCAGAATCAATTTCATAAGGTATGTTATGACTCTTTTCTTTCTCTTTTCCTCGTCCCTGTAAAAATATTTAGTGATAATTATTCAAACAAGAATAGAGACTTAAGACATCAAAATTTTGAAAATTTTCTAACACTTTGAAATTTCTATGTGACAACACTACAGAATCGACTGGTCTGGTCGATCGAAGAGCATTACTGTTCGATCGGCTGAGAATGAATATAGTGAAAGTGCCTGGTCGATCGGCTGGTCCAGCCGATCGGCTGACAAAATGTGACAAAGAATTTATTACATATGGTGTCCGATCGGCTAGCAAATGCTCTTCGATCGGCTGACAAACTTATGCACAGAAATCTAAGTGTGTAAAGAATACTATCCTTTCAACAAGTAATGCTGCCCTATTGACTAACATATGCTTTTCAATACGTTAGCAATTCCTGTTCGATCGGCTGGTCCAGCCGATCGGCTGGCACATTGCTGTTCGATCGGCTGGTCTAGCCGATCGGCTGACAATGCTGTCATTGCTGTTCGATCGGCTAGCAATTGCTGTTCGATCGGTTGGTCTAGCCGATCGGCTGGCAATGCTATGAACAAACAGTATTCTTCAAAGGATTCAAACACACAGATTTCATAGCAAACATTTAGCACACATTTCAAGGCATCAACATTGAATTATCAATTATCTCAACAAAAACACATGATCTTCATTGCTACTCGATCGGCTGGTCTAGCCGATCGACTAGCACATTGCTATTCGATCGGTTGGTCTAGCCGATCGGCTAACACAATGCAAAACCACATTCCAAGCACTTAGCACAATCAAAGCACATTTTTCAAGACATGAACTACCTTATGCATCAACAACTAAAGCACATTATGATTGCAGTCCGATCGGCTGGGCTAGCCGATCGGCTAGCATCTTCAATGAAGAATAGTTTTATGAACATAAACTAATGATTCAAAAATTTATGCTAATTATTACATATTGAGCACAGATCTATGTTCCTAATGTTGTTGCGATCAAAACCCTATGTTCATTCTTATCTAATTCGTCCTAAACAGAGTTTAATTTAACAAAGCACATGCCGACTGCCGTAACATCTTAATCTTAGATCTATCAAGTTTTAGCATGATTTTTCAGAAATTGAACCTGTAAACTTAAAGATCTTTGCATTGCGATCAAAACCCTATAACTAGATTTCATCAAAACTTCCTAAATCTTCCTAAATCTAAGAAATGAGGTCTGACAGGTATGAACATGAAGAACACGAAAAATTTCAAAGATTTTGAAGTTAGAAATCATACCTTTGCCATTTGAGATGATGAGTAAACCAACAAATCAAAGATATTGATGCAAAGAGATAATGAAAATCAATGAAAACAGTGAGTCGGCTGAGAGAGTTTTTTGGTTCGATCGAAGTGCGAAAAGGTACAAATGAAGCATGAACTCCTATTTATAGGCTATCAAAGAACCGGCTAGGCAGTTCGATCGGCTGGTCCAGCCGATCGGCTGGCCTGTTCGATCCAAGGCACTTTGACTTTCAAACCGATTTGACTTTTTGACCCTTATCACATTATCAGTGTTCGAGAAATCCACTTAAGTATCTAGGTCCAAGTTAATGACCCTAGGTACTTAATTTGTCGACCAAGTTCAACTTAATGACCTTGGTTGACCCAAAGCAAAAACAAACTGATATTTTAAACATTTTTTCTGAAAATTTTACAAGTTTCAACTTAATGAACTTGCATTTTGACTTTTTATATTCTCTGATTGTATCAAGATTAACTCCCAACTTGTTTTTAAGCTCAGAACAACTTCCTGCAACTTGCATCAGACTGTGAATCTGAAGATCAATCATCCGCTGTGGTTTGTCAAAAATAATGCAGAAGTGCAAAATCTTTTTGAGTTTTTAATGCAGATTCTAAACTATAAAAGTATAACTGAAGCTGAAAGACAGAATGTTAAAGAAGGAAATCTATTTACAAACATATTTTTGATGAGCGTGTCAGGGAATCATATCAGCTTTTTGGACAAGTTACAAGTACCGTTAAGCTTCATTTCATATTCAGGATTAAACAATTCACCTCGATTGTCGATATACTGATCCACTTTAAGTTTTCTCACAGATTTTAATTTATTCAGGATACGATTTAGATGTCTTATAAACTTAACTCATTCATGTGTCCCACCTTTTGAATATACTCCCGTATCAAGTTCCCAGTATTCAGTCTTACAGGTGAGTATACCACAGATGATATCTGTAAGGGGTTAAATGCAAGGGCCGTGAGAGCTCAGGTCGATACTTCCGTATACGTAGAGAGATGACGGCTTCGACTTTTCGGTGTGTCCCCTTTAGAGGATCTTTTGATTTCAATAGCAGCGACTATCAATTTTATTGTTTCATCAGCTTGCTGAGGGTGATGCTGTGTTTCAAGCATTTTGCGGAAAGTATTATCGGGGACTAGGTCAGAACTTCCATTCAGCAGAAGTCCCGGAATAATACCCCAGATATCACTGAGTATAAAGACCTAGTATCTCAGAATAAGGGACCTATCAAACGAGATTTCAGGGGTTACCTATATATCCAAATAGTGTTCCCCACAAAGTAAGTCTCGTTATGAATTTTTAAGTTTATATCCCGAACAAATCTATTGACTGTGTAAAAAACCTATCGACACATCATTAGTGAGATTGTTTAAACCTTTTTAAAACTTTACAAATCTTTAGCATACCGTAACAGTCTAGCTGATGTACTATCATTTTCCCATTTACACAGGCTCTTTTTCATTTTTTATTGTTTTTGGATTTTGAAATTTTATCATGTTTTTGGCTTTTTGATTTTTTTAATGTTTTTGGATTTTCTAAAAAGTATATACAAATATACCTATCTCCCCCTAAAGACCAAAACAGGTAAAAAATCGACAAACCATTGCAGATAGATTATAAACATCATCTACAGTGGTATCCTCATCAACGCCAACAATCCCATCCTTCACCGACAAAAGCATCATACCATTCAGTTTTAAGAGATATTCAAAACGTGATCTATCAAATGCTTTGGTATGTAAATCAGCTTTTTGCTCGTCAGTGTGGATTTTCCCAATTCGTATCAACTTTTTCTCGAAACAATCGCGAATAAAGTGATGACGAATTTCTATATGTTTGGTTTTAGCGTGATGTACCGGATTTTTTGTTAAATTTATTGCGGCCTCATTATCAACAAAAAGAGGAGTCTTAAGAAACTGCAAACCGTAATCGCGCATCTGTTGCTGTATCCACAGGATCTGAGAACAACAACTGCTGGCAGAAATGTACTCTGCTTCACATGTGGATAGCGCCACAGACGTTTGTTTCTTACACTGCCAGGTAACCAAGCGAAGTCCAAAGAACTGGCATCCTGCAGTTGTTGATTTGGCATTGACTTTGCAGCATCCGAAATCCGAGTCGGAATACCCTTCGAGCGTAAAATCGCCTATTATAGGATACCACAACCCCAACGATGGAGTTCCCTTCAGGTAACGTAATATCCGTTTCACAATGATCAAGTGCGAAGCTCTCGGGTTAGATTGAAATCTTGCTGCGAGGCACGTTGGATACATAATGTCAGGTCTTGAAGCAGTTAGATACATCAATGAACCAATCATGGAACGATAAAGTGTTTCATCTGCCTTATCTCCGGTGAGATCTGGGTGAATTCCATGATTTGTTGCTAATGGGGTTGCCGCAGGAGTAGAACCTAACATTCCAAATTTTTCTAGAATATCATGAACGTACTTTGTCTGGTGTATGAAGATTCCTTCAGGAAGTTGATCAACTTGGAGTCCCAAAAAGAATTTCATTTCCCCCATTGATGACATTTCGAACTTTTGCTTCATCACTTTTTCAAAGTCTTTGCACAAGTCCTCGTTTGTTGACCCAAAAATTATGTCATCCACATAAATTTGTACTATCAGCAGGTGACCGTCGACTATCTTTGTGAAGAGGGTAGCGTCTATTGTTCCCCGGATGAAGTGATTGGCTAGCAAATGCTGAGATAATGTCTCATACCAGGCTCTCGGGGCCTGGTGTAAGCCATATAACGCTTTATCCAAGAGATACACTTTATTCTTATGATGTGGATCGACAAAGCCCGGTGGCTGTCCCACATACACTTCCTCCTTCACTTTGCCGTAGAGAAAGGCCGACTTCACATCAAGCTGGTAGACTTTAAAGTTTTTCCATGATGCAAATGCTAGGAAAATTCTGATTGCTTCTAGTCGTGCCACAGGAGTGTACACTTCGGTAAAGTCAATTCCCTCCTGTTGACTGAAGCCCTGAACAACAAGTCGAGCTTTGTTTCTGACCACTACTCCTCTGTCGTCCCTCTTACACTTGAACACCCATTTGGTGTTTATTTTCCTATGACCTTCAGGTAAATCCACCAGTTTCCAAACACCTAATTTCTCAAACTGGTTCAGCTCTTCTTGCATTGCGTTGACCCAAGAATCTTCAGTAAGCGCCTCTTTGTATGTTCGAGGTTCAATCTGCGAGATAAAACAACATAGTGAAAATTCAGTTTGTAGAGGTGCTACTGATGAATAAAAACTAGTAAGCCCTTGGTCAATTTGATGTCTGGTGGGAACTCCTGATTGAAGCTCTCCGATGATCAGCTCCTCTGGATGATATGAAAGAGTTCTGGACATTACTTCACTCGGAATGTCTACATTGCTTTCCAGATTAGTGACATTTTGATTTGCACCTTCTTTACTGATAGGATCTGCTTGATCTAAGATCTGGATTTGCTCCCCCTCAGATTCAGAATCCCCATGATCAAAAGTTGGACCGACATTAGATGTTGTATTATCATTTGTTGCTGTCTGATTCTCTGGAATATCATCTTGTTCACCATTACTAGGACCTGCTTCATCATCATTTGAAGTTTTCTGAGATTGCCTAGAATACTGTGCTGGAAATCTTTCTTCTGATGACTCATAGTTTCTAAGAATATCCAGCTCATCAAAGAAGTCTTCTTCATCTTCAGGTTCTTCCTTTACATCAAAGGAATCCCACAACGTGTCGTAGTGGTAACGCCATGAATCTCCTGGGTTCTGAGGCGGCATCGTATTACCTTGACATTCAACATTTGCAGCTTCAATAATCCGCTTTTCACTTGGCACGAAGACATGACGCAGAGGACTTGCATATCCAACAAATATACCCTCAATGCACTTCGGACCAAATTTTCCAAAAGGTTCTATCACCGTACAGGGTGACCCAAACGGTTCAAGATACTTCAAGTTAGGCTTGCAGTTATTAATCAATTCAAAACATGTTTTGTTGAATTTCTTGACAGTAAGAACTCTGTTGAGAGTATAGCATGCGGCTGAAACAGCTTCAGCCCAGAAATTTATTGGAAGTTTTGAATCTGTGAGTATTCTAGCTGTCTCAATTAGTGTCCGGTTTTTGCGTTCTGCTACTCCATTCTGCTGCGGAGTGTACGGAGCACTAAATTCATGCAATATACCTCTTTCTTCACAAAATTCTTCCATCTTGTGGTTTTTGAATTCAGTACCATTATCACTTCTAATTCTTCGGATACACCTCTGGTACAAATTCTCAATCTTTTTGAATAATGCCATCAGACTGTCAAACGTTTCATCCTTTGTCTTCAAGAAAGATACCCAAGAAAATCTAGAATAATCATCAGTGACGACCAAGCAATAGTAATCTCCTGTAATGCTTCTGACATTCACAGGACCAAATAAATCCATGTGAAGTCTTTCCAGCGGTCGTGAAACTGAATTGACTTGCTTTTTGGGGTGCGACTTTTTCTTCTGTTTGCCTTTAATGCAACTTATACACTCCCCTTCTAGATGAAAACCTTTGATGTGAACTCCTGTAACCAGATCATTATGCACCAAGTGATTCATTTTTCGAATATATATATGCCCCATCTTTCGGTGCCACAATCTTGACTCCTTCTCAGTTGCTCTTGACACAAAACAGTGAGCCTGACCCATTGTTGTCGTTGCTATGCTCATATCCAATACATACAGGTCGTTGACTCTTGGTGCCCTCATGATGACCCACTCCTCAGGTACAACAAATCCCGGTTTTAGTATCAAACACTCTTTGTCAGTGAAGTGAGTGGTGTACTTTCTGTCACAGATCTGAGAAATACTTAGTAGGTTGTTCTCCAGCTCAGCAATGTAATTGACTCTTTCAAACGTTACAATCCCATTGGATAACGTTCCTTCACCAATTATATGACCACCTTGATTGCCCGTAAATCCAACATATCATCTATTTATATTCCTCACATCATACAACAATGCAGTCTTCCCTGTCATATGTCTGGAAGCTCCACTATCCATGATCCATCTTGAAACAAGTTGTGGAAGATCCTGCACATAAACAACCATGATTAAAACATTTCAATAAAGGATGCCGATTCATGCTTCGCGATCATGAAAGCTCCGGCAATTCAAATTGTTTAGTCAAACATCGAGTCCACCCAGGCCTCATCAGCCTTAGGTGCAACTTTGACCCTTACAATTTGAATTTTGAAATTTTCAGCCTTGAGAGGTGGAAAATTTGCATCATAATCAACCGTAATTGATTCTTCAGACTTTTTCACCTCAGAAGTTGAAATTTTCTTCTCACTTTTTGGTTTCCAGACTTGTTGAGATAATGAAACCCTTTTCTTTTCAGGAACACTCATCTTTACCGATGTGGTAGAAGATGATTGTTTTTCCATTTCAGAAACCTTTGATTTTGAACCACTTGCTCTCATTTCAGCAACTTTCGGCTTCCATGTTTGTTGAGTTGTTGCAACCCGTTTGTAAAATTTATCATTTTTAATTACCACCTTCTTTACGGGTTCAGTTTTGGCTTTGGTGTTATCATTTTTCAAACTCTTTCTCTCAACTAATGGAGCCGTTTCTTTCTCATCATTTTTCTTATTTTGATTTTCAACAACATCAGCCTTAGGCTTCAAGTTGGTACACTTTCGTGCAATATGCCCAACTTGATTGCATCTGAAGCATGTTCGAGTGTCAACAACCCGACTTGTGCCTTCAGACTGAGGTTGTGAAGTTTTTTCCTCAAAGAACTCTTTGTTTGATTTTGAAAAGATTTCAGGTTCTTCATTAGAAAATGAACTCGAACTGTTCACAAAAACTTTCTTTTCAACAGACTTCTTATTTTGAACATTTTTCTTCTGATAAGACTTACCCCCCTGATATCCACCCGACCAATTGTTTCGATTGTTATTAGAAAAACGTGGAGGAATAACGGGTTTCTTGTAGTAAGCTTTATCTTTTTCAAAATTCATTTGTCTTTTTGTTTGGTTCAAACTCTTCACTTCTGTTAACTCAACTTCGATCAATTTGTAAACATTTTTCAATTTGTTGACATTTACATTCTCAATCGGAAACTCAGTATCCGAAAACAACTTATCTGAACCCAACATCTTGTACATGACAAGATTTGGTTCTTCATTTAAGTTGTTCTTGGATTTTTGTTTCGGAATATATTTATCCAAGAAACAACCATTGTCACACCCCGGCCGCGTAAAACAACAAACCGCGGCGGAAACGCCGGGGAGGTGAGTGGCGACAGAATTATTGTTTCAACAACCATGGCAATTAAAGTTATGTATTATTAAAATTTAAAGTTACATTGTCTTTGAGTTCAAACTAAACTAACATAATAACTGTCTTTTAAAATCACTAAGGCCCGAGTCCGCCTAAGTGAAGCACAAACACCCTTATGCATTAGCACCTGAAACACATGTAAAAATAGGTACGTCAGCATAAAAATGCCCGTGAGATACATAGGTTTTGTTTATGCAGATTCATGACTTATATTTGAAAGAAGTGTTTAATAAAGTGTAGTCATGAACCTTATAAAATGTTTTCCTTTGCAAAACCATGTGAAAATCAGTGAAAATCAAATGATGATGAAATGATAATGCATGGTTAAATAAATAACCAAGTGAAAATGAGTTTGTATAAAAATGTGTAATTTGTAAGACAATGTCATGTTTCTGTTTAAAATGTTTCATGTCTTGTCCAAGTGGTTTATATAACGCAACGATGCATAATACGATAAAAGCACTTATATATAGGAAGTACCAGCGGCGTATCCACCATGCTTTTATCATATAACACATAGCCCCGTTACATAAGTCACTTATCAATAACTAACCGAAATGTTATGTTCAAAGTCAAAATGTTCATGTATAAACCATGTATAATGTCATGTGTGAAATGTCTCATGTATAACCAAATGAAATGCATAGCAAGTAGGAAATCATCTACTTAACTATGTGATAATGTCAATGTATAAACTGTGTCATGTATGGTGAATAACTAGAAGTTACTCAACCCCATAGTAAAAATGTACAAAACAATGTTTTTGAATAAACCTAAGTTTAAATCAAATGTTACGTTTTGCAGAAAAATAATGCTTTATGATTACAAACATTTATGCAGTAATGTTAATCGCATACATTCAAGCCTTGCGACTGCGGCGGCAAACCCTTAAACGAATTAAAGGTTCATCTAAATTATGTTGTCGGATTCTGTCATTCCCAACTTCCAAACAAACCTAGGAAGTCGGAAACGGGAGTTGTCAATTCCTATGGTACCATTACATAAGTCCGAGCGGCGTGATCAATGTTAATGAATGTATTATTGTCCCGATTTAACATACCAAATGTCATAACCAATGTAGCATGTGAAAACCATGTACTAGGAATGCTAAGTAAACATGCCTAGTAGAAATGTTCATGTAAAACAATCTGCTAGCATGCTCAGTAAACATACATAGCAGAAATATCATGTAAAACAATGTGTTCCATATGCTAAGTAAACATATGCAACAAATGTGTAACAAATCAATGCGCTAGCATACTTGAAATACATACCAAAACACAATGGAAAACATGTACTATAAGTGTACTAGGTGAAACTAGCATGTTTATGTCATAAAAGCATGAAATGCACGAAAGTAACACGTATGTACATGTGTATCACCCCAAAATATTTGAAAACGGTAAAAGAGGGGAACTATGTACTCACTTGGGATTGCTAATTAGTCTTGAGAATAAGACCAATTTAAGCTCCAAGTATCACGGAATCAACCGGCACCTAGTATAGGTAACTATGTTAATAATCGGCTCCTAAATCGGGAGATAGGATAGAATGAGGTTCTATAAATCAAATGAGTAATTAAACTCATATGGTATGATTTAATAGGCCCAACATTCTGATTGGAAAGCCTACCTAAGTGCTTTTGACCCGTTTCGACACATTATGGTAACATAAGTTACTATAAGGCGTCGTTAGCGTAAAACTATGTTTGAATGGTTATCTATGTGCTATGTCAAGTCTTACATGCCCAATTATTCCTAAATATGTTACTAATTTAGATTATATGTCAAAATTATGTTCATATAATCAAAATACGGATTTTAGCTTCAAAAGGGCATTTTGGTCATTTCCTATGGGCATACAAGCTAACTAGCAAATGACTAACCAATCCTAGGTGATCATAAGGTTATAACCTCAGTGGTTATTCCCTATGAAACTATGATCACTAACTAAGCTTGGTCGGATCCTAAAGATCGACCAAACGGGTCGGGTTCGGAAGTGTAAGCGGTTGTTTAGACCGCTTAACTTACGACCCTAAACAAGCACAAACTAATAGTGTCGAGTTAGACATGTCAAAACATGTCTAACCTACTGATTTGGTATCAAAACAAAGTGTTTTGATACCCTAAAATAGTTCCGAGGCAAAATGCGTGCTAAAACGCATTTTGACCGAAACTTTGACTCGACACTACAACTAGTTAACGTGGTAATCAGCGGCTATAATCACGAAGGATTATAACTATCGTGATTACAATCACGTTTCAAAGTTCAATTGAACTTTGACTTGACCAATTGATGGTCAAAACCGAAAGTCAAACTGTTGGCCAAATGTTTGACTTTCTGCACTACATAAGGAAAAAGGCAATAAAAAGAATGAAAGAACACTCACTAAGGGTCCTTGCTATCTTTTCAACAAGAAGACAAAGTCCCAAATGCTTGAGAGAGCTCCCAAGTCAGATGTAGAGAAGAGAATAGAAGAATGAGCAAGGAAATGAGTTGATGGAGCATGCTATTTATAGTTGTAGTGAGTTCATAGGTTCAAAACAAGTGTTTTGATTAGCCATTAAGCAAACAAATCTGGCCATCCACTTGTTACAAGCTAATTAGAGCCTTGGTGAACACACAAACTTGCCCACCACACAAAGAATTAACCATAACAGCCCCTAAAGATCAAACAGATTGCTAAAACTCATTTCTGGTCGCTGGGCCTGCTTTACGGTCCGCAAGGGGACCCTTACGGTCCGTAAGGACCTTGCTGCAGATCAGCAAGTTTCCCAAAATGACAGATTTGGCCCCTGAGCTTGTTTCAATGCGTATTGGCACTTCTAACACCCGTCAAGCCCATTTTTAAGCTTCATAATGAAGTTAAAGTATAGGGAAAATGAAACATGCTCAAAAATACGTCGGATGTCGGTTCGTTTAGCCGTACGGTTGCGTTGTTCGGCTAATTACGACGGAAATCGTAACGAGCGCGAAAATGATCCAAATTAAGCGACGAGTGGGATTTTTGCATGCCTATCACTAAAATAAAAATATTTTAGTGTGTACAAAAATTTTGGATGTCCAGATGTGGTCAGAATGTAAGATATGCGCGAAAATGCAAACTTACGCCGTTTTTGACACTTTTAGTCCCTGTAAGATCATGTAAGCATGTTTTCGCACACCGAACCTATCAAAACTTATTTCTAAGCCATGTTTAGGTTATATATGGTATGTTTAACTTATGATCAAGTTCTGGACTGTACGTTGCCTTACGAAATGGCAGACTTTTGCAAGTTGACGCAAATAGTCCCTAAGAGCGAATAAACTTGTTTTTGCCATACCAAAGCCTTTAAAACTTATTTCTAAGTTATGTAAAGTTCATTTAAGGTATGTTAAGTTTATGATGATGTTCCGGAGTGTTTGTCGCGTTAAACTGATCATGTTTACGCACCAGTTTGCGTATAACTCTCCAGAAAGCGATATAGAGTTCAAAATCGATCAAAAATCAACATGGACACAAAACCAAACATAAATGACAAACATTGGGATCAAAATACACTGTTTTATTAATATTGTATTGTTCAGAGTTTGTAAAATGATATCACAAGCACAGATGTCACAGTCTCCCCTACTTTAGGAAATTTCGTCCCGAAATTTATTTAGAGGAAACTTGTGAGAATAGATGCGGATATTTCGCTTTCATCTGATCTTCACGTTCCCAAGTAAACTCTGGGACACGTTTAGATTCCCAGCGAACTTTGACCAATTTAATTCGCTTGCCCTTCAACTGTTTAAATGAACGGTCCACTATCTCCACAGGTTTCTCAACAAAGTGCATCATGTTATCAACACGAATTTCATCAAGTGGTATGTGGAGGTTCTCATCAGCTAAACACTTTCTGAGATTGGACACATGGAATGTTGGATGAACATTTCCAAGTTCAGGATGTAGCTCAAGTCTGTAGGCTACTTTTCCGACTCTTTCAACGATCTTAAATGGCCCAACATAACGAGGTGCAAGTTTTCCTTTCTTCCCAAATCTAATCACACCTTTCCAAGGGGATACCTTGAGTAGGACGTGATCACCAACTTGGAATTCCAAGGGCTTGCGTCGTCGATCCGCGTAACACTTCTGACGGCTTCTAGCTGTCTGAAGGTTATCACAAATCTTCTTGACCTTATCTGTAGTCTCTAGAATGAGTTCAGGCCCAGTAAGCTGAGCTTCACCTATCTCATTCCAGTAGACCGGTGAACGACATTTTCGACCGTATAAAGCTTCGAAAGGAGCCATATTGATGCTAGAGTGATAACTGTTGTTGTAGGAGAATTCGATCAATGGAAGATGCGAATCCCAACTACCACCAAAGTCAATCACACATACTCTAAGCATATCCTCCAGTGTCTAGATTGTTCTCTCAGATTGACCATCTGTCTGCGGATGATACGCTGAGCTCAAATGAAGTTGAGTACCCATGGCAGATTGCATGGTTCTCCAAAAGCGAGACGAGAATCGAGCATCTCTGTCAGATATAATGTTTAAAGGAACACCATGTCGAGATACAATCTCATCAACATAGATTTTGGCAAGATCGTCAGCAGATAGACTCTCACGGATCGGTAAGAAATGTGCTGACTTAGTAAGACGATCAACAACAACCCAAATGGCGTCATGACCCTTCTTAGTGCGCGGTAACTTGGTAATGAGATCCATAGAAATGTTTTCCCATTTCCAAACCGGAATCTCTGGTTGCTCCAATAATCCAGAGGGATGTTGGTGTTCTACCTTAACCTTAAGACAAGTAAGGCATTTTGAAACATATAAGGCAATGTCTTTCTTCATACCCGGCCACCAATACTGGGTTCGAAGATCCTTATACATTTTGTCTGCACCAGGATGAATTGAATAACGAGACTTGTGAGCTTCATCCATAAGCAAGGTGCGAAGATTGTCTATACTTGGGACCCACAAACGGCCCATGTAATAGAAAATCCCAAAATCTCTCAGTTCAAGCTCAGGATTAGTATGACACGGTAATTCTTTACCCATCAAGTCTTGTGCAACACAAGTATGTTGAGCCTGAATTATGCGGGATTGAATGTCAGATCGAACCTGAACACAGTGAAGCTTGACACGTTCCTTACGACTTAATGCGTCAGCCACGACATTCGCCTTACCAGGATGGTAGCGAATTTCGCAATCGTAGTCGTTTAGGAGTTCAACCCAACGTCGTTGCCTCATGTTTAGTTCTTTCTGATTGAAGATGTGCTGGAGACTTTTGTGGTCAGTAAACACTACGCACTTTGTACCGTAAAGGTAGTATCTCCATATTTTTAGAGCAAAGACTACTGCACCTAACTCGTGATCATGAGTGGTGTAGTTCTTCTCGTGCACTTTCAGCTGTCTTGATGCATAGGCTATAACTTTGTTTCTTTGCATAAGAACACAGCCAAGGCCTAAGTTAGACGCATCACAGTACACAACAAAATCGTCATTACCCTCGGGCAAAGATAGAATAGGTGCATCGCAGAGTTTCTGTTTCAAGGTCTGGAAAGCTTCTTCCTGTTTGGATCCCGACTCAAAAGGTTTGCTTTTCTGAGTTAAAGCAGTGAGAGGAACCACAATCTTGGAGAAGTTTTCAATGAAACGGCGGTAGTAACCCACTAGACCAAGAAATGAACGAACCTCGGTAGGAGTAGTAGGAGTATCCCAATCCTTAATTGCACTGATTTTGGTGGGATCTACATGTATACCTTGTTCGTTGACGATGTGCCCCAAAAATTGAACTTCCTTAAGCCAGAATTCGCAGTTGGAGAATTTGGTGAAAAGTTGTTCTTTCTTTAGGAGCTCCATTGTAAGACGAAGATGTTGCTCATGATCAGCTCGAGTCTTAGAATAGATCAAGATATCATCAATAAAGATGATGATGAACTTGTCCAAGTAAGGCTTGCAAACCCTATTCATCAAGTCCATGAAAACAGCAGGAGCATTTGTTTAACCGAAAGGCATAACAGTGAACTCATAATGACCGTAACGCGTACGAAAAGCTGTCTTGGGAATAGCTTCTTCGAGAACTCGAAGTTGATGATACCCAGAACGTAGATCAATCTTTGAAAAGCAAGTAGCACCCTGTAGCTGATCAAAGAGATCATCAATGCGAGGTAGGGGATATCGATTCTTGATGGTAAGCTTGTTCAGCTCACGATAATCGATACACATCCTGAATGATCCATCTTTCTTTTTCACGAATAGGACAGTAGCGCCCCAAGGGGAAAAGCTTGGACGGATGAATCCTTTGTCAGAAAGCTCCTGAAGATGCTTAGATAACTCTTGCATCTCAGACGGTGCAAGACGATAAGGTGACTTTGCAATGGGATTTGCACCAGGTATGAGATCGATGCGAAACTCAACTTGGCGTACAGGGGGTAAACCAGGTAATTCCTCAGGAAATACCTCTGGATAATCCCGAACAACAGGGATGTCTTGGATAGTCTTACCCTTGCCTTTATCTTCTGCAACATGCGCTAAGAAAGCAACATATTTCTTGCGTAGACAATTGCGGGCTTGGGTACAAGACATGAGTTTAACGGGTTTCTCCCCATGAACTTCTAGGATCTCACCAGTCGAAAGTGGTCTACGAACTAACTTCTCAAAACATACCACCTCAGCATGGTACTTGGATAACCAATCCATTCCTACTATGACGTCGAAGCTCCCGAGTTGCATCGGTGTGAGGTCGATAGGGAAAAGATGGTTATTGAGATTCAACTGGCAATTTCAAAGAACAGAGTTGAGGACAACAGGTTCACCACTAGCTACTTCTACTGTCAAGGGCTTTCCTAGTTTTGTTCTAGTCATCGCAAGCAAAGGCTCAAATGCTAAGGACACAAAGCTCTTATCGGCACCCGAATCAAATAGAACAGAAGCAGGATGGTTGTTAACAAGGAACGTACCGTTCTCCACTTCGTTATCCGCACGCGCCTCATTGGCATTCAGATTGAAAGCTCTACCATGAACTGGTGCTTGGTTCGCATTTGCCAACCTCGGGCAGTTGTTCCTATAGTGGGTCAGATCCCCACATTTGAAACATGAACCAGGCGGAAAGTGAGGTCGTGTAGGATTCTGGGCAGGGTTTTGTACAACTTGGTTTTGAGCTGCCTGCTTCTGATTAGGAGCAAAACGGCAGGTATTCGCAAGATGACCAGACTTGCCACAATTCATGCTGATACGACATTGCATCTGTGGCTGGTGGTGGCTATTACATCTATTGCACAGGGGTGCATTACCAGCATACTGCCTCTTGGCAGCAGGTTGTGCCACCTGATTCTGCGCTGCCTGATTAGGAGCAGCCTGATTAGTCTGAGTAGTGACAGCAAAATTCTTGGAAGCCTTACGGTTCCTCGATTTCTTAGAAGACTCAACAGCCTTCTTGCCCTTACTCTCCTTGGTGCCATCAAACTGTTTCTGCTTCTTATTACCTTTCCTGTGGAGTTTACCCTTCTTGATTTGGGATTCAGTAAGGGTAGCAGCTAGCTCATTGGCCTGTCGGACGGTAGTAGGGTGACTGCCAGTGACAATATCCTGAACAGGATCTGGCAAACCGTCTATGTACCTCTCAATTGCCTTATCCAAAGGCGTGACCATTGTTGGACAGAGCAAGCTTAACTCCTCATATCTGTCAGTGTAAGCCCGGTGTTCACCACTGACTTGCTTTAGATCATTGAACTCATCTTCGAGTGCCCTCTGCTCGTGTCGAAGACAGAATTCTCTCATCATGAGAGCCCTGAGTTCCTCCCAAGTTTGACCCAAAGCAACATCTGCACCTCTATCTCTCATTACCCCATTCCACCAGGTAAGAGCCCTCTTTTGAAATACACTCGAAGCAAACTCGACTTTACGGTTGTTTGGACACTGAACATGGCGAAATGTGCTCTCAAGACTCTCAAACCACTGGAGAAGCCCAGTTGCTCCTTCAGTACCACTAAACTTGAGCGGTTTAGCCGAGTTAAACTGTTTAAAGTTGCATGGAGCAGGTGCATTAACATTGTTATTGGTGGCTTGGTTTATTTGAGTTATGAGACCAGGTAGCATAGCAGCCATCTGCTGTGCTATAATAGCTGCCAGTTCGGCATCAGGTTGAGGAATGTTACGTCGAGGAGGCATTCTAAAAGAGGAAACATGAGAGAAAACGAGTGAGATGATGTGATGAAAATGAGATAACAATAAAATCGACAAAAAGCAAGGAAGGTGGTCATTTGTTTGTTACCACAAAGCAAACAAACAACACACGATGACATATCAAAGTAAATGAGTCATAATAATGTATCACCGAAGACATGCTCGCCTATAAGTGAACACTCACCCCAAGAGTTCCCAGGTAAGAGTGACTGGTCCGATAATGCGGATTTGTACGAACACTCTATCCTTAGACAGAAAACTCAGGGTACAGGCATTCACTCTTCCAGTTTGCACGTGTTCACATTATCTAGACCCAAAACTTTGACGAGATTTAAAATTCAGAAGGCATAAAGCCAAAAAGAAATCATCTAAGGATAGATGATTGATTTTCGAAACGGTTTTGTTATTGTGTTCTTGTTGTGGTTATCACCTAAGGATAGGTGACGTGTATTGTTTTAAGATCTAAACACAAGTAAACTCGTGTTAGGGTCCTAGAAAGTTATAGTCTAGGTCAAAGCATTGCTAATAACCTAATTCCCTATAACCATTGGCTCTGATACCAACTCTTCTGTCACACCCCGGCTGCGTAAAACAACAAACCGCGGCGGAAACGCCGGGGAGGTGAGTGGCGACAGAATTATTGTTTCAACAACCATGGCAATTAAAGTTATGTATTATTAAAATTTAAAGTTACATTGTCTTTAAGTTCAAGCTAAACTAACATAATAACTGTCTTTTAAAGTCACTAAGGCCCGAGTCCGCCTAAGTGAAGCATAAACACCCTTATGCATTAGCACCTGAAACACATGTAAAAATAGGTACGTCACCATAAAAATGCCAGTGAGATACATAGGTTTTGTTTATGCAGATTCATGACTTATATTTGAAAGAAGTGTTTAATAAAGTGTAGTCATGAACCTTATAAAATGTTTTCCTTTGTAAAACCATGTGAAAATCAATGAAAATCAAATGATGATGAAATGATAATGCATGGTTAAATAAATAACCAAGTGAAAATGAGTTTGTATAAAAATGTGTAATTTGTAAGACAGTGTCATGTTTCTGTTTAAAATGTTTCATGTCTTGTCCAAGTGGTTTATATAACGCAACGATGCATAATACGATAAAAGCACTTATATATAGGAAGTACCAGCGGTGTATCCACCATGCTTTTATCATATAACACATAGCCCCGTTACATAAGTCACTTATCAATAACTAACCGAAATGTCATGTTCACAGTCAAAATGTTCATGTATAAACCATGTATAATGTCATGTGTGAAATGTCTCATGTATAACCAAATGAAATGCATAACAAGTAGGAAATCATCTACTTAACTATGTGATAATGTTAATGTATAAACTATGTCATGTATGGTGAATTGTCACACCCCGACCACGTAGAACATACAGAACGTGGCGGAAACGTCGGGGAGTGTTGTAACAGAATCAATTGTTTCAAATCCATGGCAATTGAAGCTTTGTTTTATTGATCAAATATGAAAGTATACATTGTTTTAAACAAGAACCAAATAGTACATAACATGAATTAACTAGTTCTTGTCTCGTTTTAAGTCACTAAGGCACAGGTCCGCCTAAGTATGTCTTGATAGGTCCTATGTATCATCTCCTGAAAACACATGTGAAAATAGGTACGTCAGCATAAAAATGCCTGTGAGATACATTGGTTTTGTGAAAACGGAAATCATGACTTATGTTTGAGAAAATGTTTAGTCATGAACCTCGTATTTTGCTTTGTCTTGTAAATCATTTGAAAAACGATAAGATCAGATGATATGTATAAATAAGAGAACACTGTATGGTTAAACGGATAACCATGTAAAATGAGTTTGTAAAACAATGTCTCATGAAAAGTGTGTTATTTGTATAAAATGTCATATGTCTCAAATTGAAATGATTCAAATAACGCTACGATATGTAATACCATACAAACACTTATATATAGGAAGTACCAGCAGCGTATCCACCATGCTTATATCATATTACACACGCCTCGTTACTTAATCACTTACTCAAACCAAACCATCAAGATGAAATTTTTAACAACGGTAGAAATGTTTATGTATAGTCAAATGTCTATTGTCAAATGTAAATCATGTCAACGGATACAACTGGTTCACACGGTTCAATGGTTGCAAACGGTTCATATAATCAAACGGGTTTAGACGGTTCACATAGTCAAATGGCCACAACGGTTCAAAATGTAGCATAATGTGTTCATATGCTGGATGAGCATATGCAACAGAAATGCAATGTAAAACAATGTACTAAGTACGCACACAATGGGCACACATAGCAAGTAATGTAAAACAATGTACTAAGTACGCACACAATGGGCATACATAGCATGTAATGTAAAACAATGTACTAAGTATGCACACAATGGGCATACATAGCATGTAATGTAAAGCGATGTACTAAGTACGCACACAATGGGCATACATAGCATGTAATGTAAAACGATGTACTAAGTACGCACACAATAGGCATACGTAGCATGAAATGTAAAGCGATGTACTAAGCACGCACACAATGGGCATACATAGCATGAAATGTAATGTAAAGTGTTGTGCTAAGTATGCACACGATGGACATACATAGCATAAACACAATGAAATCTTGTACTATATATGTACTATCGAACATAGCAAGTATATGATGTGAAAACAGGAAAGCATGAAAGTAACAGATAGGCACATGTGTTTCACCCCAAAACAGTTTGGAAAACAGTACAAGAGGTGTTCAATGTACTCACCTTGACTCCTCGAAAACATGTAAAAGATGGGGCTCAATGTACTCACCTGAGATTGCTTTGGAGTTCTTGTATAATAACCAGATAATGCTAAAGATCACGGGATATCAAACGGCACCTAATAGGTAGCTATGTTAATATACCGGACCAAATCGGAAGGATCGGATAGTACGCGGGTTCGTAAACCAAACGAGTATGGAGACTCGTGTAATATGGTTTAACAAAGCCTACATACTAAAATGAAACTTAACCTAAGTGCTTACGGTCCATCACGACCCGTTTAGGTAGCTTATGCTACCCTAACGCGTCGTTCGCGTAGAACGCGTTCGGAACGCCTAACATCGCGACCACAAGGTATAACCTCGGAAGGTTATAGCTATGGTCACTTAATGTGTTTGGTCGGATCCTAATGATCGACCAAATGGGTCGGGTTCGAAAGTATAAGCGATGGTTTAGATCGCTTACCTTACGACCCTATATAAGCACTATACTAAAAGTGACGAGCTAAGCATGTTAGAACATGCTTAACTAAGTTTAGAAAACAGGTTTGGCATCAAAACAAATGGCTTTGATGCTCACGAGTAGTTTGGTTACAAAATATGCAAGAATGCACATTTTGGCCGAAACTACGACTTGTCACTGAGCCTAGATAACGTGGTAATCAGTAGGTATAGTCACTACGGACTATAACCATCGTGATCACGCTCACGTTATGAAGTTCCAAGAACTTCGTGTTGACCATAGGCTGGTCAATGCAGAAAGTCAACAAAACGTTGACTTTCGGACTCAAAAAGCGAATAAAAGAGCGAAAGAATACTTACGGAGGGTCCCCGAATGCTAATCTAGATCAAAATGGCTCAGGTATGAAACAAAGGTTCCAACTTAGAGCTTAGATCAGATTCTTGTGAGTTTTTGGAACAAGGGGGGGGTATTCATAGGAAAAGCATAACCGTTAGGATCGTTTATCGAATATCGTGCCACGATCTCGCCCGTACACTTGTCAAAAATGTGGTGGTTACTGAAAATGGCCTTTGGCCTTTGATTGGGTGAAAGGGCATTGCCCCTTGATCGAACGAAAGGCCAACTGCATTAAATGCAAACATTGAATCTGGTCTGACAGTCCCACACGGCCCGCCTCAATATGCAGGCCAAACTCACGCGGGCCGCCTGGCCCCGTCTGATCTGCACATATTTTCAGAATTGGCAGTTTTGGTCCCTGTTGCGTATTTAAGCCATTTCCGACACTTCTAAGGCCCGTAAAGCCAACTTTAAGGCCCTAAAATGATGCCTAAACATTGTGGACATGAAACATGCTCAAAAATGTTCCGGATGTTGGCTCGTTTGGCCGTACGATCGCGATGTTCGGTTAATTACGACGGAATGCGCATAAGCGCGGAAAACGATCCAAATGACGCAATGAATGGATTTTTCTCATGCCAAACACTAAGGCATAATATTAGGATGCTTACATAAATTTTTGGATGTCCGGATGTATTCAGAACGTAAGTTATGCGCGAAGGTGCAAACTTGTGCACTTTTTGACACTTTTAGTCCCTGAATGACCCAAAAGTTTGTTTTAGCATACCAAACCCCTCAAAGCCTATTTCTAAGCTATATAAAGGATATTTATGGTATGTTTAACTTATGGACATGTTCCGGAATGTTCGTTACAGTTCAAATTGGCATACTTTCGCAGTTTGTCAAGTTTAGTCCCTGTAAGCGAATTAACTTGTTTTTGCCATACCAAAGCCTTCACAACTTATTTATAAGTTATGTAAAGGTTATTTAAGGTATGTTAAGTATATGTTGATGTCCCGGAGTATTTGTCGCATTAAACTGAGTACGTTTTCGCACCAGGTTGCGTATAATTCTCCAGAAAGCGATGTAAAGTTTGAAATTGAACTAGAATTGATATGTGCAATAGATACACATATTTATACAAGATCCCAAGTATGAAATACGATATTTCATCGGCTTGGTATTTGTTTGATGGTCGCGGTGACACAGGTGTCACAGACTCCCCTACTTTAGGAAATTTCGTCCCGAAATTTATTCATAGGAGTCTATTTGTGACTCTGCCAAATAACCATCAGCGATATGCAAAGTAATGTCCTGTCATTTCCTTAACGGTCATTCTTCAGAAACGAAATGAACAGACGGAGTCATTTTCAATGGTTGCTTCATCAGAAGTGGAAATGAAGGATTACACAACGGATATTCATTTCCCCAACGGATAAATCTTCAGAAACGAAAATGAACTAACGGAGTCATTTTCAACGGTTGCTTCATCAGAGTTGGAAATGAAGGATTATACAACGGATATTCATTTCCTCAACGGGTAAATCGTCAGAAACGAAAATGAATTAACGGAGTCATTTTCAACGGTTGCTTCATCAGAGTTGGAAATGAAGGATTACACAACGGATATTCATTTCCCCAACGGATAAATCTTCAGAAACGAAAATGAACTAACGGAGTCATTTTCAACGGTTGCTTCATCAGAGTTGGAAATGAAGGATTACACAACGGATATTCATTTCCTCAACGGGTAAATCTTCAGAAACGAAAATGAACTAACGGAGTCATCTTCAACGGTTGCTTCCTCAGAGCTGGAAATGAAGGATTACACAACGGATATTCATTTCCCCAACGGATAAATCTTCAGAAACGAAAATGAACTAACGGAGTCATTTTCAACGGTTGCTTCATCAGAGTTGGAAATTAAGGATTACACAACGGATATTCATTTCCCCAACGGATAAATCTTCAGAAATGAAAATGAACTAACGGAGTCATTTTCAACGGTTGCTTCAACAGAGTTGGAAATGAAGGATTACACAACGGATATTCATTTCCTCAACGCGTAAATCTTCAGAAACGAAAATGAACTAACGGAGTCATTTTCAACTGTTGCTTCCTCAGAGTTGGAAATGAAGGATTACACAATGGATATTCATTTCCTCAACAGATAAATCTTCAGAAACGAAAATGAACTAACGGAGTCATTTTCAACGGTTGCTTCATCAGAGTTGGAAATGAATAGAGTTAACTCTAGACACATGACAGAACTTGCTGCGGTTTCTGTGCACTAAATTCCATAATTATGTATGCATCCATAATTACGTAATCCCTTGCACAGTCCGCACGGTTTGTTTTGTAATGTTTTGGGGAAGGATATCAAACTTGTGACGAGGGTGACTAGACTTCCATCGGTTCCTTTTAATTAGATCGACAGGGGATCCTCTTGGTTAGGCCACCAAGGAGTCCTTTCAGCTATATCATCACATGTTATCCCTAACCAGATTTTTGGATGAATCTGTTTAGCTAGACCACTCAAGGGGTCTAACTATGAAGTAGTACTTTATAATCCGAGGGACTTAACTATAACATAGAAGTCTATTGAGGATTTTAAGTAATACCTTTGGGTATCCTACTATGAATCTCTTGTACACGGATATGTAAGATTCTACGAAGATTTGGGTAACATAATTCGGATCACACAACAACACATAAGGAAACACATAAGCACATAGTCACAAAATTGTTTAACTTGATTATAATTTGTTATTAACTTGTTATTGATTGAGTACGGATATGGAAACCAATCGACGGGTCTCAATGTTCACTGGAATCTATCTGAGAAGATAGAAAGATCTCCCAAAATTCGATTTTTGATTTCAAGGAATCACCACATTCGAATTAAGGTATACACAATTAAGGACTTACGGGAAATCCTTTGGTACCCTATTAAGGATTTATAGTGGTACTTTGGGTATTCGTCATGTGTTGTAACCTGCGCCTTGTACTTCGTTTCCTTAGAATAAACGGGTACTTAGGAATTTCGTGAAAGACGCAAGCGATTATAGAATGGGAGAATTTTGGGGGTAGTTTGTTCTTCAAGGAATACGGTTCCTTGATTGTCGGTATTGTAAGGGATATGTCGTTTATACATGCAACCACAGAAATATATTGCAATGCAAATAAAAGATTTATTTATAAACAATGATAACAACTGTTTCTTGGACTTTGACAACAAAAGAAAATAATACATAAGACGTGATTATTTCCAAACAATGTTGTCTTCTAGTCAGTCGGATGCTCATCCCTGTGCTGGATTTGCATTAGCAAGCTTTGGGCAATTTCTGCGGAAATGACCCATCTCGCCACAGTTGAAACAAGAGCCTGATAGAAAACGACCTTGAGCAGGATTGTTGCCAGCTTGGTTTGGCGCAGCTGCAGCTGGGCAGACTCTTGCTGTGTGGCCTATAAGCCCACAAGTTTGGCATTTGCGGCACTGTACATTGGCGTGATGATGGAGACCACATTGGTTGCACAAAGGTGCAGTTCCATTGTATGGTTTTCTAGCAGGGGGTTGAGCTGGTTGGTTGGGGACGGCTTGACCATTGTGAGCGACCACGGTGAAGTTCTGAGAAGCCTTGCGCTTCTTTGACTTCTTAGGAGATTCAGTCTGTTCATCCATGGTCTTTGATTCCTCGATTGGCTTCTTGTCACCCTTTCAAAAAATTTTATGCTTTCTGATCTGCGATTCAGTCAAGGTTGCAGATAGCTCAATGGCCTGACGGAGTGTGGTAGGGTTTCTACCAGTGACAATGTCTTGTACCGAGTCAGGCAGGCCGTCAATGTACCTTTCGATAGCCTTGTCGAGTGGGGCGACCATAGTCGGGCAAAGTAGACTCAACTCCTCAAACCTATCAGTATATGCCCTGTGTTCGCCACTATCTTGTTTTAAATCATCAAACTCCTTCTCCAACGCTCGTTGTTCATGACGAGGACAAAACTCTCTCATCATAAGAGCTCTCAGTTCAGCCCATGTTTGTGCTAGAGCAACATCTGCACCACGGTCTCTCATTACCCCGTTCCACCATGTAAGAGCCCTCTTCTGAAACACACTCGAAGAAAACTCGACCTTGCGATTTTCCGGACACTGCACGTGGCGAAAGGTATTCTCGATGCTCTCGAACCATTGGAGAAGCCTAGTTGCTCCCTCAGAACCACTAAACTTGAGTGGTTTAGCCGAGTTAAAGTTCTTGAAATTGCATGTACCATTGTTGTTATTGTTGGCTTGGTTCCATTGAGCAAAGAGATTTGGGAATTGAGCAGCCATCTGCTGCGCAATAATTTCTACCAGCTCGGCAGTTGTTATCTGGTGTTCGCGTCGAGGAGGCATTCTAAAAAGAGGAAAACATGAAAGGAAACAAATAAAATGGTACTGGGTAAGAATAGGATGTTACAATCACTAACCATAATCACGGTTGATGGTTACTTGTTTGAATCATGAAGCAAACAAACAACACCAAGGCTGAATCAAAGCAAATAGATCCTCATAGTGTATCGCGAAGGCATGCTCGCCTATAAGTGGACACTCACCCCAAGAGTTCCCAGGTAAGAGTGACTGGTCTGATTATGTGGATTTGTACGAACACTCTAACCTTAGACAGAAAACCCAGGGTACAGGCATTCACTCTTCCAGTTCGCACGTGTTCACACTATTTAGGACCCAAAACTTTGACGAGAGTTTTGAAAATTCAAAGGGGTTCAAAACCTTATAACAGAGGGTTCAAAACCTAGTAATCAATCATCCTAGAACAGATGATTAGTTTTCAAAGCAGTTTTGAAATTTATGTTCTTGTTGTGGTCGTCGCCTAAGGATAGGTGACGGTATTGTTTTATGACTAAACGCAAGTAAACTCGCGTTAGGGTCCTAGGAAGGTTATAGACTAGGTCAAATTATTACTAATAACCTAATTCCCTATAACCATTGGCTCTGATACCATCTTTTCTGTCACACCCCGACCACGTAGAACATACAGAACATGGCGGAAACGTCGGGGAGTGTTGTAACAGAATCAATTGTTTCAAATCCATGGCAATTGAAGTTTTGTTTTATTGATCAAATATGAAAGTATACATTGTTTTAAACAAGAACCAAAGAGTACATAACATGAATTAACTAGTTCTTGTCTCGTTTTAAGTCACTAAGGCACAGGTCCACCTAAGTATGTCTTGATAAGTCCTATGTGTCATCTCCTGAAAACACATGTGAAAATAGGTACGTCAGCATAAAAATGCCTGTGAGATACATTGGTTTTGTGAAAACGGAATTCATGACTTATGTTTGAGAAAATGTTTAGTCATGAACCTCGTATTTTGCTTTGTCTTGTAAATCATTTGAAAAACGATAAGATCAGATGATATGTATAAATAAGAGAACACTGTATGGTTAAACGGATAACCATGTAAAATGAGTTTGTAAAACAATGTCTCATGAAAAGTGTGTTATTTGTATAAAATGTCATATGTCTCAAATTGAAATGATTCAAATAACGCTACGATATGTAATACCATACAAACACTTATATATAGGAAGTACCAGCGGCGTATCCACCATGCTTGTATCATATTACACACGCCTCGTTACTTAATCACTTACTCAAACCAAACCATCAAGATGAAATGTTTAACAACGGTAGAAATGTTTATGTATAGTCAAATGTCTATTGTCAAATGTAAATCATGTCAACGGATACAACTGGTTCACACGGTTCAATGGTTGCAAACGGTTCATATAATCAAACGGGTTTAGACGGTTCACTTAGTCAAATGGCCACAACGGTTCAAAATGTAGCATAATGTGTTCATATGCTGGATGACCATATGCAACAGAAATGCAATGTAAAACAATGTACTAAGTACGCACACAATGGGCATACATAACATGTAATGTAAAACAATGTACTAAGTACGCACACAATGGGCATACATAGCATGTAATGTAAAACAATGTACTAAGTACGCACACAATGGGCATACATAGCATGTAATGTAAAGCGATGTACTAAGTACTCACACAATGGGCATACATAGCATGTAATGTAAAACGATGTACTAAGTACGCACAGAATGGGCATACATAGCATGAAATGTAAAGCGATGTACTAAGCACGCACACAATGGGTATACATAGCATGAAATGTAATGTAAAGTGTTGTGCTAAGTATGCACACGATGGACATACATAGCATAAACACAATGAAATCATGTACTATATATGTACTATCGAACATAGCAAGTATATGATGTGAAAACAGGTAAGCATGAAAGTAACAGATAGGCACATGTGTTTCACCCCAAAACAGTTTGGAAAACAGTAAAAGAGGGGTTCAATGTACTCACATTGACTCCTCGAAAACATGTAAAAGATAGGGTTCAATGTACTCACCTAAGATTGCTTTGGAGTTCTTGTATAATAACCAGATAATGCTAAAGATCATGGGATATCAAACGGCACCTAATAGGTAGCTATGTTAATATACCGGACTAAATCGGAAGGATCAGATAGTACGCGGGTTCGTAAACCAAACGAGTATGGAGACTCGTGTAATATGGTTTAACAAAGCCTACATACTAAAATGAAACTTAACCTAAGTGCTCACGACCCGTTTAGGTAGCTTATGCTACCCTAACGCGTCGTTCGCGTAGAACGCGTTCGGAACGCCTAACATCGCGACCACAAGGTATAACCTCGGAAGGTTATAGCTATGGTCACTTAATGTGTTTGGTCGGATCCTAATGATCGACCAAATGGGTCGGGTTCGAAAGTATAAGCGATGGTTTTGATCCCTTACCTTACGACCCTATATAAGCACTATACTAAAAGTGACGAGCTAAGCATGTTAGAACATGCTTAACTAAGTTTAGAAAACAGGTTTGGCATCAAAACAAACGGCTTTGATGCTCACGAGTAGTTTGGTTAAAAAATATGCAAGAATGCACATTTTGGCCGAAACTACGACTTGTCACTGAGCCTAGATAACGTGGTAATCAGTAGGTATAGTCACTACGGACTATAACCATCGTGATCACGCTCACGTTATGAAGTTCCAAGAACTTCGTGTTGACCATAGGCTGGTCAACGCAGAAAGTCAACAAAACATTGACTTTCGGACTCAAAAAGCGAATAAAAGAGCGAAAGAATACTTACGGAGGGTCCCCGAATGCTAATCTAGATCAAAATGGCTAAGGTATGAAACAAAGGTTCCAACTTAGAGCTTAGATCAGATTCTTGTGAGTTTTTGGAACAAAGGGGGGGGGGTATTTATAGGAAAAGCATAACCGTTAGGATCGTTTATCGAATATCATGCCACGATCTCGCCCGTACACTTGTCAAAAATGTGGTGGTTACTGAAAATGGCCTTTGGCCTTTGATTGGTTGAAAGGGCATTGCCCCTTGATCGAACGAAAGGCTAACTGCATTAAATGCAAACATTGAATCTGGTCTGACAGTCCCATGCGGCCCGCCTCAATATGCAGGCCAAACTCACGTGGGCCGCCTGGCCCCGTCTGATCTGCACATATTTTCAGAATTGGCAGTTTTGGTCCCTGTTGCGTATTTAAGCCATTTCCGACACTTCTAAGGCCCGTAAATCCAACTTTAAGGCCCTAAAATGATGCCTAAACATTGTGGACATGAAACATGCTAAAAAATGTTCCGGATGTTGGCTCGTTTGGCCGTATGATCGCGATGTTCGGTTAATTACGACGGAATGCGCATAAGCGCGGAAAACGATCCAAATGACGCAATGAATGGATTTTTCTCATGCCAAACACTAAGGCATAATATTAGGATGCTTACATAAATTTTTGGATGTCCGGATGTATTCAGAACGTAAGTTATGCGCGAAGGTGCAAACTTGTGCACTTTTTGACACTTTTAGTCCCTGAATGACCCAAAAGTTTGTTTTAGCATACCAAACCCCTCAAAGCCTATTTCTAAGCTACATAAAGGATATTTATGGTATGTTTAAATTATGGACATGTTCCAGAATGTTCGTTACAGTTCAAATTGGCATACTTTCGCAGTTTGTCAAGTTTAGTCCCTGTAAGCGAATTAACTTGTTTTTGCCATACCAAAGCCTTCACAACTTATTTCTAAGTTATGTAAAGGTTATTTAAGGTATGTTAAGTATATGTTGATGTCCCGGAGTATTTGTCGCATTAAACTGAGTACGTTTTCGCACCAGGTTGCGTATAATTCTCCAGAAAGCGATGTAAAGTTTGAAATTGAACTAGAATTGATATGTGCAATAGATACACATATTTATACAAGATCCCAAGTATGAAATACGATATTTCATCGGCTTGGTATTTGTTTGATGGTCGCGGTGACACAGGTGTCACATGAATAACTAGAAGTTACTCAACCCCATAGTAAAAATGTACAAAACAATGTTTTTGAATAAACCTAAGTTTAAATAATATGTTATGTTTTGCAGAAAAACAATGCTTTATGATTACAAACATTTATGCAGTAATGTTAATCGCATACATTCAAGCCTTTCGACTGTGGCGACAAACCCTTAAACGAATTAAAGGTTTATCTAAATTATGTTTTCGGATTCTGTCATTCCCAACTTCCAAACAAACCTAGGAAGTCGGAAACGGGAGTTGTCAATTCCTATGGTACCAATACATAAGTCCGAGCGGCGTGATCAATGTTAACAAATGTATTATTGTCCCGATTTAACATACCAAATGTCATAACCAATGTAGCATGTGAAAACCATGTACTAGGAATGCTAAGTAAACATGCCTAGTAGAAATGTTCATGTAACATGCTCAGTAAACATACATAGCAGAAATATCATGTAAAACAATGTGTTCCATATGCTAAGTAAACATATGCAACAAATGTGTAACAAATCAATGCGCTAGCATGCTTGACATACATAGCAAAACACAATGGAAAACATGTACTATAAGTGTACTAGGTGAAACTAGCATGTTTATGTCATAAAAGCATGAAATGCACGAAAGTAACACGTATGTACATGTGTATCACCCCAAAATATTTGAAAACGGTAAAAGAGGGGAACTATGTACTCACTTGGGATTGCTAATTAGTCTTGAGAATAAGACCAATTTAAGCTCCAAGTATCACGGTATCAACCGGCACCTAGTATACGTAACTATGTTAATAATCGGCTCCTAAATCGGGAGATAGGATAGAATGAGGTTCTATAAATCAAATGAGTAATTAAACTCATATGGTATGATTTAATAGGCCCTACATTCTGATTGGAAAGCCTACCTAAGTGCTTTTGACCCGTTTCGACACATTATGGTAACATAAGTAACTATAAGGCGTCGTTAGCGTAAAACTATGTTCGGATGGTTATCTATGTGCTATGTCAAGTCTTACATGCCCAATTATCCCTAAATATGTTACTAATTTAGATTATATGTCAAAATTATGTTCATATAATCAAAATACGGATTTTAGCTTCAAAAGGGCATTTTGGTCATTTCCTATGGGCATACAAGCTAACTAGCAAATGACTAACCAATCCTAGGTGATCATAAGGTTATAACCTCAGTGGTTATTCCCTATGAAACTATGATCACTAACTAAGCTTGGTCGGATCCTAAAGATCAACCAAACGGGTCGGGTTCGGAAGTGTAAGCGGTTGTTTAGACCGCTTAACTTACGACCCTAAACAAGCGAAAACTAATAGTGTCGAGTTAGACATGTCAAAACATGTCTAACCTACTGATTTGGTATCAAAACAAAGTGTTTTGATACCCTAAAATAGTTCCGAGGCAAAATGCGTGCTAAAACGCATTTTGACCGAAACTTTGACTCGACACTACAACTAGTTAACGTGGTAATCAGCGGCTATAATCACGAAGGATTATAACTATCGTGATTACAATCACGTTTCAAAGTTCAATTGAACTTTGACTTGACCAATTGATGGTCAAAACCGAAAGTCAAACTGTTGGCCAAACGTTTGACTTTCTGCACTACATAAGGGAAAAGGCATTAAAAAGAATGAAAGAATGCTCACTAAGGGTCCTTGCTATCTTTTCAACAAGAAGACAAAGTCCCAAATGCTTGAGAGAGCTCCCAAGTCAGATGTAGAGAAGAGAATAGAAGAATGAGCAAGGAAATGAGTTGATGGAGCATGCTATTTATAGTTGTAGTGAGTTCATAGGATCAAAACAAGTGTTTTGATTAGCCATTAAGCAAACAAATCTGGCCATCCACTTGTTACAAGCTAATTAGAGCCTTGGTGAACACACAAACTTGCCCACCACACAAAGAATTAACCATAACAGCCCCTAAAGATCAAACAGATTGCTAAAACTCATTTCTGGTCGCTGGGCGTGCTTTACGGTCGGCAAGGGGACCCTTACGGTCTGTAAGGACCTTGCTGCAGATCAGCAAGTTTCCGAAAATGACAGATTTGGCCCCTGAGCTTGTTTCAACGCGTATTGGCACTTCTAACACCCGTCAAGCCCATTTTTAAGCTTCATAATGAAGTTAAAGTATAGGGAACATGAACATGCTCAAAAATATGTCGGATGTCGGGTCGTTTGGCCGTACGGTTGCGTTGTTCGGCTAATTACGACGGAAATCATAACGAGCGCGAAAATGATCCAAATTAAGCGACGAGTGGGATTTTTGCATGCCTATCACTAAAATAAAAATATTTTAGTGTGTACAAAAATTTTGGATGTCCAGATGTGGTCAGAACGTAAAATATGCGCGAAAATGCAAACTTACGCCGTTTTTGACACTTTTAGTCCCTGTAAGATCATGTAAGCATGTTTTCGCACACCGAACCTATCAAAACTTATTTCTAAGCCATGTTTAGGTTATATATGGTATGTTTAACTTATGATCAAGTTCTGGACTGTACGTTGCCTTACGAAACGACAGACTTTTGCAAGTTGACGCAAATAGTCCCTGAGAGCGAATAAACTTGTTTTTGCCATACCAAAGCCTTTAAAACTTATTTCTAAGTTGTGTAAAGGTCATTTAAGGTATGTTAAGTTTATGATGATGTTCCGGAGTGTTTGTCGTGTTAAACTGATCGTGTTTACGCACCAGTTTGCGTATAACTCTCTATAAAGCGATATAGAGTTCAAAATCGATCAAAAATCAACATGGACACAAAACCAAACATAAATGACAAACATTGGGATCAAAACACACTGTTTTATTAATATTGTATTGTTCAGAGTTTGTAAAATGATATCACAAGCACAGATGTCACAGTCTCCCCTACTTCAGGAAATTTCGTCCAGAAATTTATTTAGAGGAAACTTGTGAGAATAGATGCGGATATTTCGCTTTCATCTGATCTTCACGTTCCCAAGTAAAATCTGGGCCACGTTTAGATTCCCAGCGAACTTTGACCAATTTAATCCGCTTGCCCTTCAACTGTTTAAATGAACGGTCAACTATCTCCACAGGTTTCTCAACAAAGTGCATCGTGTTATCAACACGAATTTCATCAAGTGGTATGTGGAGGTTCTCATCAGCTAAACACTTTCTGAGATTGGACACATGGAATGTTGGATGAACATTTCCAAGTTCAGGAGGTAGCTCAAGTCTGTAGGCTACTTTTCCGACTCTTTCAACGATCTTAAATGGTCCAACATAACGAGGTGCAAGTTTTCCTTTCTTCCCAAATCTAATCACACCTTTCCAAGGGGATACCTTGAGTAGGACGTGATCACCAACTTGGAATTCCAAGGGCTTGCGTCGTCGATCCGCGTAACACTTCTGACGCCTTCTAGCTGTCTGAAGGTTATCACGAATCTTCTTGATCTTATCTGTAGTCTCTAGAATGAGTTCAGGCCCAGTAAGCTGAGCTTCACCTATCTCATTCCAGCAAACCGGTGAACGACATTTTCGACCGTATAAAGCTTCGAAAGGAGCCATATTGATGCTAGAGTGATAACTGTTGTTGTAGGAGAATTCGATCAATGGAAGATGCGAATCCCAACTACCACCAAAGTCAATCACACATGCTCTAAGCATATCCTCTAGTGTCTGGATTGTTCTCTCAGATTGACCATCTGTCTGCGGATGGTACGCTGAGCTCAAATGAAGTTGAGTACCCATGGCAGATTGCATGGTTCTCCAAAAGCGAGACGAGAATCGAGCATCTCTGTCAGATATAATGTTCAAAGGAACACCATGTCGAGATACAATCTCATCAACATAGATTTTGGCAAGATCTCAGCAGATAGACTCTCACGGATCGGTAAGAAATGTGCTGACTTAGTAAGACGATCAACAACAACCCAAATGGCGTCATGACCCTTTTTAGTGCGCGGTAACTTGGTAATGAGATCCATAGAAATGTTTTCCCATTTCCAAACTGGAATCTCTGGTTGCTCCAATAATCCAGAGGGATGTTGGTGTTCTGCCTTAACCTTAAGACAAGTAAGGCATTTTGAAACATATAAGACAATGTCTTTCTTCATACCCGACCACCAATACTGGGTTCGAAGATCCTTATACATTTTGTCTGCACCAGGATGAATTGAATAACGAGACTTGTGAGCTTCATCCATAAGCAAGGTGCGAAGATTGTCTATACTTGGGACCCACAAACGGCCCATGTAATAGAAAATCCCAAAATCTCTCAGTTCAAGCTCAGGATTAGTATGACACGGTAATTCTTTACTCATCAAGTCTTGTGCAACACAAGTATGTTGAGCCTGAATTATGCGGGATTGAATGTCAGATCGAACCTGAACACAGTGAAGCTTGACACGTTCCTTACGACTTAATGCGTCAGCCACGACATTCGCCTTACCAGGATGGTAGCGAATTTCGCAATCGTAGTCGTTTAGGAGTTCAACCCAACGTCGTTGCCTCATGTTTAGTTCTTTCTGATTGAAGATGTGCTGGAGACTTTTGTGGTCAGTAAACACTACGCACTTTGTACCGTAAAGGTAGTGTCTCCAGATTTTTAGAGAAAAGACTACTGCACATAACTCGTGATCATGAGTGGTGTAGTTCTTCTCGTGCACTTTCAGCTGTCTTGATGCATAGGCTATAACTTTGTTTCTTTGCATAAGAACACAGCCAAGGCCTAAGTTAGACGCATCACAGTACACAACAAAATCGTCATTACCCTCGGGCAAAGATAGAATAGGTGCATCGCAGAGTTTCTATTTCAAGGTCTGGAAAGCTTCTTCCTGTTTGGATCCCCACTCAAAAGGTTTGCTTTTCTGAGTTAAAGCAGTGAGAGGAACCGCAATCTTGGAGAAGTTTTCAATGAAACGGCGGTAGTAACCCGCTAGACCAAGAAATGAACGAACCTCGGTAGGAGTAGTAGGAGTATCCCAATCCTTAATCGCACTGATTTTGGCGGGATCTACATGTATACTTGTTCGTTGACGATGTGCCCCAAAAATTGAACTTCCTTAAGCCAGAATTCGCACTTGGAGAATTTGGCGAAAAGTTGTTCTTTCTTTAGGAGCTCCATTGTAAGACGAAGATGTTGCTCATGATCAGCTCGAGTCTTAGAATAGATCAAGATATCATCAATAAAGATGATGATGAACTTGTCCAAGTAAGGCTTGCAAACCCTATTCATCAAGTCCATGAAAACAGCAGGAGCATTTGTTAAACCGAAAGGCATAACAGTGAACTCATAATGACCGTAACGCGTACGAAAAGCTGTCTTGGGAATATCTTCTTCGAGAACTCGAAGTTAATGATACCCAGAACGTAGATCAATCTTTGAAAAGCAAGTAGCACCTTGTAGCTGATCAAAGAGATCATCAATGCGAGGTAGGGGATATCGATTCTTGATGGTAAGCTTGTTCAGCTCACGATAATCGATACACATCCTGAATGATCCATCTTTCTTTTTCACGAATAGGACAGGAGCGCCCCAAGGGGAAAAGCTTGGACGGATGAATCCTTTGTCAGAAAGCTCCTGAAGCTGCTTAGATAACTCTTGCATCTCAGACGGTGCAAGACGATAAGGTGACTTTGCAATGGGATTTGCACCAGGTATGAGATCGATGCGAAACTCAACTTGGCGTACAGGGGGTAAACCAGGTAATTCCTCAGGAAATACCTCTGGATAATCCCGAACAACAGGGATGTCTTGGATAGTCTTACCCTTGCCTTTATCTTCTACAACATGCGCTAAGAAAGCAACATATTTCTTGCGTAGATAATTGCGGGCTTGGGTAAAAGACATGAGTTTAACGGGTTTCTCCCCATGAACTTCTAAGATCTCACCAGTCGAAAGCGGTATACGAACTAACTTCTCAAGACATACCACCTCAGCATGGTACTTGGATAACCACTCCATTCCTACTATGACGTCGAAGCTCCCGAGTTGCATCGGTGTGAGGTCAATAGGGAAAAGATGGTTATTGAGATTCAACTGGCAATTTCGAAGAACATAGTTGAGGACAACAGGTTCACCTACTGTCAAGGGCTTTCTTAGTTTTGTTCTAGTCATCGCAAGCGAAGGCTCAAATGCTAAGGACACAAAGCTCTTATCGGCACCCGAATCAAATAGAACAGAAGCAGGATGGTTGTTAACAAGGAACGTACTGTTCACCACTTCGTTATCCGCACGCGCCTCATTGGCATTCAGATTGAAAGCTCTACCACGAGCTGGTGCTTGGTTCGCATTTGCCAACCTCGGGCAGTTGTTCCTATAGTGGGTCAGATCCCCACAATTGAAACATGAACCAGGCGGAAAGTGAGGTCGTGTAGGATTCTGGGCAGGGTTTTGTACAACTTGGTTTTGAGCTGCCTGATTCTGATTAGGAGCAAAACGGCAGGTATTCGCAAGATGACCAGACTTGCCACAATTCGTGCAGATACGACATTGCATCTGTGGCTGGTGGTGGCTATTACATCTATTGCACAGGGGTGCATTACCAGCATACTGCCTCTTGGCAGCAGGTTGTGCTACCTGATTCTGCGCTGCCTGATTAGGAGCAACCTGATTAGTCTGAGTAGTGACAGCAAAATTCTTGGAAGCCTTACGCTTCCTCGATTTCTTAGAAGACTCAACAGCCTTCTTGCCCTTACTCTCCTTGGTGCCATCAGACTGTTTCTGCTTCATATCACCTTTCCTGTGGAGTTTACCCTTCTTGATTTGGGATTCAGTAAGGGTAGCAGCTAGCTCAATGGCCTGTCGGACGGTAGTAGGGTGACTGCCAGTGACAATATCCTGAACAGGATCTGGCAAACCGTCTATGTACCTCTCAATTGCCTTATCCAAAGGCGTGACCATTGTTGGACAGAGCAAGCTTAACTCCTCATATCTGTCAGTGTAAGCCCGGTGTTCACCACTGACTTGCTTTAGATCATTGAACTCATCTTCGAGTGCCCTCTGCTCGTGTCGAGGACAGAATTCTCTCATCATGAGAGCCCTGAGTTCCTCCCAAGTTTGACCCAAAGCAACATCTGCACCTCTATCTCTCATTACCCCATTCCACCAGGTAAGAGCCCTCTTTTGAAATACACTCGAAGCAAACTCGACTTTACGGTTGTTCGGACACTGAACATGGCGAAATGTGCTCTCAAGACTCTCAAACCACTGAAGAAGCCCAGTTGCTCCTTCAGTACCACTCAACTTGAGCGGTTTAGCCGAGTTAAACTGTTTAAAGTTGCACGGAGCAGGTGCATTAACATTGTTATTGGTGGCTTGGTTTATTTGAGTTATGAGACCAGGTAGCATAGCAGCCATCTGCTGTGCTATAATAGCTGCCAGTTCGGCATCAGTGTCACACCCCCAAAATCCACCCGCGGAATACCACCGCTTGGAGGCGTGACATGACCAGGATCAAGCCACCAATTATATCAAACATAGCATTTAATAATAATAATAGATATAACTGGCAAACCAAATATTGTATAAGTAGCGGAAGCATTAATTGTAAAACCCAATAATAAGTAATAATGTGTGAATGTAAAAGTGTTCAAATGGCATTCACGATCCTTTGCCCACAACGACCTGCTCCTCCCTGTGCAAGCTCCATAATGTACCTAAGGTCCTGCAAGGCATGCAGCAAATAATCAACAAACTAGTTGAGCGAGTTCACAGAAAGTAAGTTCATAACATAGTGCGAAAGTTTATCTAGTGGGGGCTTCCCATACTAGTATGTACTAAAGGTGGGGGCTTCCCAAACCTTGTGTTTATATTACCGGTGGGGGCTTCCCACGTTACTCCATACTAATGAGGGCTTCTCACTAGTGGTACTTACTAGACTAACTTCCAACCATGTGTTCTTCTTTACCGAGAACAGGAATACGTACTGGGTCACGTAGGCTTTACGTGACGTGCCCTTCCCCGAGGACAGTGGTACGCGTGGGGGCTACGTAGGCTTTACGCAGCGTGTCCTTCCGACCCGGAAGACAGTAGATGGTATTGGGTTACGTAGGCTTTACGTAACGTGTCCTCCCGACCCGGGAGACAGATGGTAATTACTGGGTTACGTAGGCTTTACGTAACGTGTCCTGACTATCCTGAGGACGATGGTCTATAGTCTAGTGATTGCGTAAGTACGAGTAATCATATCATCTCAACATTCCAACCCAATTCCCAACCCGGGAATCCCATGCCTTGGCTGTGTGAACTCACCTTGGTTTGCTCGGCAGATACACAAAGAGTACAGGTAGCAAGTAAATGGTCAACCACGTCCTATCATGGTTATAATACAAGTCAGGTCTTGACTTCGAATGATACACGAATACATCATAGCAAACACGTATACGTTATATGCACGTAAACAGATAAGAGCATAGCATTAACATTCATGTCCGATCCAAAGGTCTAAGCCCAATAGACAATCAACATATCGGCCCAAACAGATAAGCAGTCCAATAACATACAGTCATAAGTCCAATTATTTGGCCCAATTTGGTTGGGTTCGTGACAGTGTAGGCCCAAAACAGTGTACGTGCATACTTGGTCTCGAGTCGCAACCGGCGATCTCGAGTCGCAACAGGGAATTACGAGTCACAGCAGGAGATTACGAGTCGCAATGGTGATCTCGGCTTGTCATGGTCTGGTTACGAGTCGCAACATGACTCGCAACCGCGGTCTCGGCTCATGCTGCTATGTGAGGTTCCGAGTCGCAATTGGACTCGCAACCATGCTAAGTCTATCAATCTGCAACAACTTTCCTGATTTCATGCACAACAGTTACACGCCTTTACGCAAATCAATTATCATTATCAGTTTCCATGATTAACAATCAATTAACAGTTTCCACAAATCAATTAACCAAATTATCGATTAAACAGGGCAGTTCCATCTCAATTCATATGAACTCTAATAACACATAATCAAGAACACTTGTCCAAAAACACATAAGCATATCCGATTTTTAACAAACATGGAGCCGATTAACACATTATCCCATAACAGCCGATTTCTTTATGTCAATACATCCGACTCTAAGTTAACCACAATTACAAATCTGATTATATTTATCATCATAATGATTAATCCGAGGACCAAACATAACAACATAATCGAATCGGCCCTAGTTCATTATCATGCAATTTTAATCGGTTTAATCTAAACATGAAATCATAACATCACTTAACACGAAAGCATAAACAAAACACTAACCGATTACGAGTAAAGAAGGGTGATCCGAACAAGGGGATGATCGGATGGTCTTGTGCCGTCGGGTTCCAAGTAAAACGAGAGAGAGAGAGCCTAGGGTTGTGTGTGTTATGTGTTTTGCAAAAACAATAGAATCAAACCCCTGCTCTTGGTTTTGTGTTTGCGAGTGGGGAGTGGGCCGAGCCCACTCGGCTGCCTAATGGGTTCGTGAACAAGGTGTGGCCCAAAGGGCTTGTGCACTCGATTGTAGTGTTATGTGATCGGATCAAGTTGTGCGGTTTGGGTTCGTGTAGCATTCTCATAACATACATACACACATAATGCACATAGTAAGATAACGTTCATTAAAATCAAAGCTCGTATAATCATAACACGTTCACGTACGTTACACAACGATAGGTCTAAAGTTCGAGTTGTCACATTATCCCCAACTAAATGGAAATTTCGTCCCGAAATTTGGTATGCACTCACTGAGGAAGCTAGGTAAGTTCAATCGTTCACTGGTTTTCCTGGGGTGTCACATCCTCCCCCCGTTGATCTGGAATTTCGTCCCGAAATTCCGAAGTAGTAGCTTCAGCCTCAGTAGTGGTTGTATTGGTTTCGAATAACCGGGGGTACTTTTCTGTCATCCGGTCTTCGCGTTCCCAGGTGTACTCTGGGCCACGTTTGGAGTTCCAACGTACTCGAACAAGAGGGATTCTCTTGCTTTTGAGGACCTTCACATCCCGGTCCGTGATTTCAACTGGTTCCTCGACGAACTGCAACCGCTCGTCGATAGTGAGTTCCTTAAAAGGAATGATGAGGGTTTCATCTGATAGGCACTTCTTTAAGTTCGACACATGAAAGACATTGTGAACTGCCCCGAGTTCAGCTGGTAGGTTTAGCTTGTATGCTACTTTGCCAATCTTTTCTATGATTTCGAATGGTCCGACGTACCGCGGATTTAGTTTGCCCCGTTTGCCAAAACGTACCACACCCTTCCAGGGTGAGACTTTAAGTAAAACCCGGTCCCCGACCTGAAATTCCAATGGCTTTGTCCGCGTAGGCTTTCTGACGGTCGCGTGCTGCCGCCATGCGTTGTCGTATCTGTGCAATCTTCTCTGTGGCGTCCACTACAATCTCTGGACCCGTAATCTGACTATCCCCCACCTCTGCCCAACAGAGAGGTGACCGGCATTTACGCCCGTACAATGCCTCGAATGGAGCGGCTTGAATGCTGGTGTGATAACTATTATTATACGAGAACTCCACCAAAGGGAGGTGCTTTTCCCAGCCGTTGCCGAAATCGATAACGCACGCCCGAAGCATGTCTTCGAGAGTTTGAATCGTTCGCTCAGACTGCCCATCCGTCTGAGGGTGATATGCTGTGCTCATGTCTAATCGTGAGCCGAAAGATTTATGCATTGCTTGCCAAAGCTCTGACGTGAATCGTGCATCGCGATCCGAAATGATGGACGTGGGCACCCCGTGCCTCGAAACAACTTCTTTAAGGTAGATGTCTGCGAGAGTGGAGAACTTATCCGTTTCCTTTATAGGTAAGAAGTGTGCAGACTTGGTGAGTCGGTCCACGATCACCCATATGGTGTCATTCCCACGCTGGGATCTAGGTAGGCCTGTAACGAAATCCATGGAAATTTCTTCCCATTTCCACTGAGGTATCTTAGGCTGCTGAAGTAGGCCAGCTGGTTTCTGATATTCAACCTTGACTCTTGCACAGGTCAAGCATTTTCCAACGTACGTAGCGATGTGGGCCTTCATGCTAGGCCACCAATAAGTAGTGTTGATGTCGTGGTACATTTTATCCGACCCTGGATGTACCGAGTAGCGAGACTTGTGAGCTTCATCCATTACAAGTTCGCGTAGACCGCCATAAAGTGGGACCCAAATACGCCCCGTTACATAGTAGGCGCCGTCTGCCTTCTGTTCCATTTGCTGTCGTGAGCCGCGTAAGACTTCAGCCTTGACGTTTTCGGGCTTCAATGCTTCTATCTGAGCATTTCGTATCTGTGCAGGAAGGCTAGACTGAATCGTAAGCTGTAGCGCTCGCACGCGCCGTGGTAAAGTGTCTTTCCGACTGAGGGCATCAGCCACAACATTGGCTTTGCCTGGATGGTACTTGATAGCGCATTCATAATCGTTCAGTAGTTCAACCCATCGTCGTTGACGCATGTTCAAATCCTTCTGCTTAAGAATATGCTCGAGACTCCTGTGATCGGTGTAAATCGTGCACCTGGTACCGTACAGGTAGTGTCGCCATATCTTAAGCGCGAAAACCACAGCTCCAGCTCTAAATCGTGCGTCGTGTAGTTCCGTTCATGAATCTTTAGTTGACGAGAGGCGTAGGCAATAACTTTATCCCGCTGCATCAATACACAACCCAGACCCTGTATTGATGCGTCACAATATACCACGAAGTCATCCGTGCCCTCTGGCAATGAGAGAATAGGTGCGCTGCAAAGCCTATCCTTTAGATACTGAAAAGCAGTTTCCTGCGTGTTGCCCCAACGGTAGGTGACACCCTTCTGTGTCAGTAGTGTAAGTGGCTGAGCAATCTTCGAGAAATCCTTGATAAACCGTCTGTAGTAACCTGCCAAACCCAAGAATTGGCGTATTTCCGTTGGCGTTCGTGGTGCAGGCCAGTTCCTGATCGAGTCTACCTTGGATGGATCGACATGGATCCCATCCTTGTTCACTACATGGCCTAGAAAGTGGACTTCACGAAGCCAGAAGTCGCATTTAGAAAGTTTAGCGTACAGCTGTTCCTTCCGAAGGAGTTCCAAAATAAGACGAAGATGCTGCTCGTGTTCCTCCTGACTCTTGGAGTAGATCAGAATGTCGTCGATGAATACTATGACGAACTTGTCAAGATAGGGTTTGCACACCCTGTTCATAAGATCCATAAATACGGCAGGCGCGTTCGTTAACCCGAACGGCATGACAAGAAACTCGTAGTGACCGTAACGAGTTCTGAAGGCAGTCTTGGAGACGTCCTCCTCCCGGACTCTCAGCTGATGATAACCAGACCTCAAGTCTATCTTCGAATAGTAGCACGACCCTTGCAACTGATTGAATAAGTCGTCTATGCGTGGAAGAGGATAACGGTTCTTCACCGTCACCTTGTTGAGTTCACGGTAGTCGATGCACATCCTGAACGTACCGTCTTTCTTTTTCACAAATAGTACTGGAGCTCCCCAAGGCGAAGAGCTTAGACGAATAAAGCCCTTTTCCAAGAGCTCTTGTAGCTGCTTTGACAATTCTTCCAATTCTGATGGAGCTAGACGGTATGGTGCGCGAGCTATGGGTGCTGCTCCTGGAGCGAGCTCGATTTGAAATTCGACCTGACGATGAGGCGGTAATCCAGGTAGATCTTCAGGAAACACCTGAGGGTAGTCACGTACAATTGGAATATCCTCCAATTTCTTTTCCTTTGCTGATGCGTCTGTAACGAGTGCCAGAATGGCAGTGTGCCCCTTTCGTAAGCATTTCTGAGCCTTCAAGAAAGAGATGATGCCAACCACTGCACCACTCTTGTCGCCTTGAACTTCGAGAGGTTCTTGACCAGAACGTGGAATGCGAATAATCTTCTCGCTGCATAAGATCTCTGCCTGATGTTGGGACAACCAATCCATCCCAATCACGACGTCGAAGCTACCCAAAACTATGGGAATGAGATCGATAGAGAAAGCTTGACCAGCTAGGATAAGATTACAACCCTGAACTACGTGCGTGGCTTCTAGACTTTTACCGTTAGCTAGCTCTACTACATGTTTGGTGGGTAAAAGTGTTGGTGCACGTTTTAGCAGTTGACACATTTTCACAGACATATAGCTTGTATCCGCACCCGAATCAAATAAGACAGTAACGTAAATATTGTCGAGGAGAAACTTACCCATAACAACGTTGGGATCGTTCACTGCGTCGCCTCGACCTAGCACAAAAGCGCGTCCCCTAGCTTCGTTGCCATTATTGTTGTTGTTCCCACCGTTGTTGTTCCCGTTGCCCTGGTTGTTGTTGCGGTTCTGGTTCAACTGAGGACAATCGCGTTTGAAATGACCTTCAGCCCCACACTGGAAACATCCCCGGTTCCCACGCTGTGGCTGCTGCTGGTTCTGTGGAGCTGGTTGTTGTGGTTGCTGGTTCTGATTTGCAGGACGAGGGCTCCTACAGTCTTTAGCCTCGTTCCCCATCTTGAGACACCTTTGGCAACGACCCTTGCTGCATGGGCCGCTATGGTGCCTGTTGCAATTGTGACACTTGGGGTGAAATCCCTGATATCTTCCCCGTCTATGACCACCAGAGGATTGCTGACTGGGACTCTGGTAGTGGTCAGTCTTCTGTTGCTGAGCTTGAGACTGAACGGATGCTGAACCTTTACTAGAATCTCCATCCCATTTTCTTTTGCTGTCGCTAGTAGTAGCAGGAGTAGCTGAAGGAGTGACTGTAGCAGTAGCGTTGACACGCTTAGGCAGTTTATTCTGATCCACTGCCTGGTCGGTGATGCGATGAGCGAGACGCTGAATATCCTGGATGTTGTCGAGATTAGCCGAGGTAACATGGCTCTGGATCTCTGGCGCCAATCCCTTGAGATACATTTCAATGCGCTTGTATGGAGGGTCTACCATAGTTGGGCACAGTACGGCCAGCTCATTCGACCGTTTAGTATACGCTTCAATCTCTGACCCAACCATTTTCAGGTTATACAGCTCGTCTTCCAGCTTGTGAATATCTTCACGCGTGCAATACTCACGCTTGATGAGTTCCTTGAAATCGTTCCAGGGTGTGGCGTTAGCAGCTGCCAACCCTAAGATCTGAACTTGGGCGTCCCACCAAGTCAGTGCTATTCCTTCCAAGGTGCCAGTCGCATACTTGACCTTGCGAGCCTCAGGGCACTCGCACATTTCGAATACTGACTCTAGCTTTTCAAACCAGTGGAGGAGTCCCACTGCCCCCTCTGTGCCGCTGAAGGTACTTGGACGACAGTCCATGAAGTTCTTAAAGGTGCAAACTTGCTGCGCTGGTTGACCTGCTTGAGCAGCTGCAAGTGCCGCAGCAACTTGAGCTTGAACGAGAGCCTCTAGCTGGGCTTGAGTCATGTTGATTCGTCCAGACATGATCTTCATAGTAAAAGTATTGTAAGTGAGAGTGGTTCGCGAGTAGGGCGATGACAGAAAAGCGTAAGCACGTAGGGATTCTCATGCTATAGTATCATGTGTATCTAAACGTAATGCGAGCAAAGTTCTAAGCAGTTCTAGCAAACAGGCAATAAACATAAACCTTATTACCTAGAATGTCGAGTCTTGCACGTGGAGCGAAGCGTCGTTGTGGATCGTTGAGAGCACTGTTCTGGTTATAGTCTGGTTTTAATAAAAATGTTTTCCCCATATTAAAACCAAGTTCTCTATAACCAATGGCTCTGATACCAATCTGTCACACCCCCAAAATCCACCCGCGGAATACCACCGCTTGGAGGCGTGACATGACCAGGATCAAGCCACCAATTATATCAAACATAGCATTTAATAATAATAATAGATATAACTGGCAAACCAAATATTGTATAAGTAGCGGAAGCATTAATTGTAAAACCCAATAATAAGTAATAATGTGTGAATGTAAAAGTGTTCAAATGGCATTCACGATCCTTTGCCCACAACGACCTGCTCCTCCCTGTGCAAGCTCCATAATGTACCTAAGGTCCTGCAAGGCATGCAGCAAATAATCAACAAACTAGTTGAGCGAGTTCACAGAAAGTAAGTTCATAACATAGTGCGAAAGTTTATCTAGTGGGGGCTTCCCATACTAGTATGTACTAAAGGTGGGGGCTTCCCAAACCTTGTGTTTATATTACCGGTGGGGGCTTCCCACGTTACTCCATACTAATGAGGGCTTCTCACTAGTGGTACTTACTAGACTAACTTCCAACCATGTGTTCTTCTTTACCGAGAACAGGAATACGTACTGGGTCATGTAGGCTTTACGTGACGTGCCCTTCCCCGAGGACAGTGGTACGCGTGGGGGCTACGTAGGCTTTACGCAGCGTGTCCTTCCGACCCGGAAGACAGTAGATGGTATTGGGTTACGTAGGCTTTACGTAACGTGTCCTCCCGACCCGGGAGACAGATGGTAATTACTGGGTTACGTAGGCTTTACGTAACGTGTCCTGACTATCCTGAGGACGATGGTCTATAGTCTAGTGATTGCGTAAGTACGAGTAATCATATCATCTCAACATTCCAACCCAGTTCCCAACCCGGGAATCCCATGCCTTGGCTGTGTGAACTCACCTTGGTTTGCTCGGCAGATACACAAAGAGTACAGGTAGCAAGTAAATGGTCAACCACGTCCTATCATGGTTATAATACAAGTCAGGTCTTGACTTCGAATGATACACGAATACATCATAGCAAACACGTATACGTTATATGCACGTAAACAGATAAAAGCATAGCATTAACATTCATGTCCGATCCAAAGGTCTAAGCCCAATAGACAATCAACATATCGGCCCAAACATATAAGCAGTCCAATAACATACAGTCATAAGTCCAATTATTTGGCCCAATTTGGTTGGGCTCGTGACAGTGTAGGCCCAAAACAGTGTACGTGCATACTTGGTCTCGAGTCGCAACCGGCGATCTCGAGTCGCAACAGGGAATTACGAGTCACAGCAGGAGATTACGAGTCGCAATGGTGATCTCGGCTTGTCATGGTCTGGTTACGAGTCGCAACATGACTCGCAACCGCGGTCTCGGCTCATGCTGCTATGTGAGGTTCCGAGTCGCAATTGGACTCGCAACCATGCTAAGTCTATCAATCTGCAACAACTTTCCTGATTTCATGCACAACAGTTACACGCCTTTACGCAAATCAATTATCATTATCAGTTTCCATGATTAACAATCAATTAACAGTTTCCACAAATCAATTAACCAAATTATCGATTAAACAGGGCAGTTCCATCTCAATTCATATGAACTCTAATAACACATAATCAAGAACACTTGTCCAAAAAACACATAAGCATATCCGATTTTTAACAAACATGGAGCCGATTAACACATTATCCCATAACAGCACGATTTCTTTATATCAATACATCCGACTCTAAGTTAACCACAATTACAAATCTGATTATATTTATCATCATAATGATTAATCCGAGGACCAAACATAACAACATAATCGAACCGGCCCTAGTTCATTATCATGCAATTTTAATCGGTTTAATCTAAACATGAAATCATAACATCACTTAACACGAAAGCATAAACAAAACACTAACCGATTACGAGTAAAGAAGGGTGATCCGAACAAGGGGATGATCGGATGGTCTTGTGCCGTCGGGTTCCAAGTAAAACGAGAGAGAGAGAGCCTAGGGTTGTGTGTGTTATGTGTTTTGCAAAAACAATAGAATCAAACCCCTGCTCTTGGTTTTGTGTTTGCGAGTGGGGAGTGGGCCGAGCCCACTCGGCTGCCTAATGGGTTCGTGAACAAGGTGTGGCCCAAAGGGCTTGTGCACTCGATTGTAGTGTTATGTGATCGGATCAAGTTGTGCGGTTTGGGTTCGTGTAGCATTCTCATAACATACATACACACATAATGCACATAGTAAGATAACGTTCATTAAAATCAAAGCTCGTATAATCATAACACGTTCACGTACGTTACACAACGATAGGTCTAAAGTTCGAGTTGTCACAATCAGGTTGAGGAATGTTACGTCGAGGAGGCATTCTAAAAGAGGAAACATGAGAGAAAACGAGTGAGATGATGTGATGAAAATGAGATAACAATAAAATCGACAAAAAGCAAGGAAGGTGGTCATTTGTTTGTTACCACAAAGCAAACAAACAACACACGGTGACATATCAAAGTAAATGAGTCATAATAATGTATCACCGAAGACATGCTCGCCTATAAGTGAACACTCACCCCAAGAGTTCCCAGGTAAGAGTGACTGGTCCGATAATGCGGATTTGTACGAACACTCTATCCTTAGACAGAAAACTCAGGGTACAGACATTCACTCTTCCAGCTTGCACGTGTTCACATTATTTAGACCCAAAACTTTGACGAAATTTAAAATTCAGAAGGCATAAAGCCAAAAAGAAATCATCTAAGGATAGATGATTGATTTTCGAAACGGTTTTGTTATTGTGTTCTTGCTGTGGTTATCACCTAAGGATAGGTGACGTGTATTGTTTTAAGATCTAAACACAAGTAAACTCGTGTTAGGGTCCTAGAAAGTTATAGTCTAGGTCAAAGCATTGCTAATAACCTAATTCCCTATAACCATTGGCTCTGATACCAACTCTTCTGTCACACCCCGGCCGCGTAAAACAACAAACCGCGGCGGAAACGCTGGGGAGGTGAGTGGCGACAGAATTATTGTTTCAACAACCATGGCAATTAAAGTTATGTATTATTACAATTTAAAGTTACATTGTCTTTAAGTTCAAACTAAACTAACATAATAACTGTCTTTTAAAGTCACTAAGGCCCGAGTCCGCCTAAGTGAAGCACAAACACCCTTATGCATTAGCACCTGAAACACATGTAAAAATAGGCACGTCAGCATAAAAATGCCTGTGAGATACATAGGTTTTGTTTATGCAGATTCATGACTTATATTTGAAAGAAGTGTTTAATAAAGTGTAGTCATGAACCTTATAAAATGTTTTCCTTTGTAAAACCATGTGAAAATCAATGAAAAATCAAATGATGATGAAATGATAATGCATGGTTAAATAAATAACCAAGTGAAAATGAGTTTGTATAAAAATGTGTAATTTGTAAGACAATGTCATGTTTCTGTTTAAAATGTTTCATGTCTTGTCCAAGTGGTTTATATAACGCAACGATGCATAATACGATAAAAGCACTTATATATAGGAAGTACCAGCGGCGTATCCACCATGCTTTTATCATATAACACATAGCCCCGTTACATAAGTCACTTATCAATAACTAACCGAAATGTCATGTTCAAAGTCAAAATGTTCATGTATAAACCATGTATAATGTCATGTGTGAAATGTCTCATGTATAACCAAATGAAATGCATAGCAAGTAGGAAATCATCTACTTAACTATGTGATAATGTCAATGTATAAACTGTGTCATGTATGGTGAATAACTAGAAGTTACTCAACCCCATAGTAAAAATGTACAAAACAATGTTTTTGAATAAACCTAAGTTTAAATCAAATGTTATGTTTTGCAGAAAAATAATGCTTTATGATTACAAACATTTATGCAGTAATGTTAATCGCATACATTCAAGCCTTGCGACTGTGGCGACAAACCCTTAAACGAATTAAAGGTTTATCTAAATTATGTTGTCGGAGTCTGTCATTCCCAACTTCCAAACAAACCTAGGAAGTCGGAAACGGGAGTTGTCAATTCCTATGGTACCAATACATAAGTCCGAGCAGCGTGATCAATGTTAATGAATGTATTATTGTCCCGATTTAACATACCAAATGTCATAACCAATGTAGCATGTGAAAACCATGTACTAGGAATGCTAAGTAAACATGCCTAGTAGAAATGTTCATGTAAAACAATGTGCTAGCATGCTCAGTAAACATACATAGCAGAAATATCATGTAAAACAATGTGTTCCATATGCTAAGTAAACATATGCAACAAATGTGTAACAAATCAATGCGCTAGCATGCTTGACATACATAGCAAAACACAATGGAAAACATGTACTATAAGTGTACTAGGTGAAACTAGCATGTTTATGTCATAAAAGCATGAAATGCACGAAAGTAACACGTATGTACATGTGTATCACCCCAAAATATTTGAAAACGGTAAAAGGGGGGAACTATGTACTCACTTGGGATTGCTAATTAGTCTTGAGAATAAGACCAATTTAAGCTCCAAGTATCACGGAATCAACCGGCACCTAGTATAGGTAACTATGTTAATAATCGGCTCCTAAATCGGGAGATAGGATAGAATGAGGTTCTATAAATCAAATGAGTAATTAAACTCATATGGTATGATTTAATAGGCCCTACATTCTGATTGGAAAGCCTACCTAAGTGCTTTTGACCCGTTTCGACACATTATGGTAACATAAGTTACTATAAGGCATCGTTAGCGTAAAACTATGTTCGGATGGTTATCTATGTGCTATGTCAAGTCTTACATGCCCAATTATCCTTAAATATGTTACTAATTTAGATTATATGTCAAAATTATGTTTATATAATCAAAATACGGATTTTAGCTTTAAAAGGGCATTTTGGTCATTTCCTATGGGCATACAAGCTAACTAGCAAATGACTAACCAATCCTAGGTGATCATAAGGTTATAACCTCAGTGGTTATTCCCTATGAAACTATGATCACTAACTAAGCTTGGTCGGATCCTAAAGATCGACCAAACGGGTCGGGTTCGGAAGTGTAAGCGGTTGTTTAGACCGCTTAACTTACGACCCTAAACAAGCGAAAACTAATAGTGTCGAGTTAGACATGTCAAAACATGTCTAACCTACTGATTTGGTATCAAAACAAAGTGTTTTGATACCCTAAAATAGTTCCGAGGCAAAATGCGTGCTAAAACGCATTTTGACCGAAACTTTGACTCGACACTACAACTAGTTAACGTGGTAATCAGCGGCTATAATCACGAAGGATTATAACTATCGTGATTACAATCACGTTTCAAAGTTCAATTGAACTTTGACTTGACCAATTGATGGTCAAAACCGAAAGTCAAACTGTTGGCCAAACGTTTGACTTTCTGCACTACATAAGGGAAAAGGCAATAAAAAGAATGAAAGAATGCTCACTAAGGGTCCTTGCTATCTTTTCAACAAGAAGACAAAGTCCCAAATGCTTGAGAGAGCTCCCAAGTCAGATGTAGAGAAGAGAATAGAAGAATGAGCAAGGAAATGAGTTGATGGAGCATGCTATTTATAGTTGTAGTGAGTTCATAGGATCAAAACAAGTGTTTTGATTAGCCATTAAGCAAACAAATCTGGCCATCCACTTGTTACAAGCTAATTAGAGCCTTGGTGAACACACAAACTTGCCCACCACACAAAGAATTAACCATAACAGCCCCTAAAGATCAAACAGATTGCTAAAACTCATTTCTGGTCGCTGGGCGTGCTTTACGGTCCGCAAGGGGACCCTTACGGTCTATAACGACCTTGCTGCAGATCAGCAAGTTTCCCAAAATGACAGATTTGGCCCCTGAGCTTGTTTCAACGCGTATTGGCACTTCTAACACCCGTCAAGCCCATTTTTAAGCTTCATAATGAAGTTAAAGTATAGGGAACATGAAACATGCTCAAAAATATGTCGGATGTCGGTTCGTTTGGCCGTACGGTTGCGTTGTTCGGCTAATTACGACGGAAATCGTAACGAGCGCGAAAATGATCCAAATTAAGCGACGAGTGGGATTTTTGCATGCCTATCACTAAAATAAAAATATTTTAATGTGTACGAAAATTTTGGATGTCCAGATGTGGTCAGAACGTAAAATATGCGCGAAAATGCAAACTTACGCCGTTTTTGACACTTTTAGTCCCTGTAAGATCATGTAAGCATGTTTTCGCACACCGAACCTATCAAAACTTATTTCTAAGCCATGTTTAGGTTATATATGGTATGTTTAACTTATGATCAAGTTCTGGACGGTACGTTGCCTTACGAAACGGCAGACTTTTGCAAGTTGACGCAAATAGTCCCTCAGAGCGAATAAACTTGTTTTGCCATACCAAAGCCTTTAAAACTTATTTCTAAGTTATGTAAAGGTCATTTAAGGTATGTTAAGTTTATGATGATGTTCCGGAGTGTTTGTCGCGTTAAAGTGATCGTGTTTACGCACCAGTTTGCGTATGACTCTCCAGAAAGCGATATAGAGTTCAAAATCGATCAAAAATCAACATGGACACAAAACCAAACATAAATGACAAACATTGGGATCAAAACACACTGTTTTATTAATATTGTATTGTTCAGAGTTTGTAAAATGATATTACAAGCACAGATGTCACAACTATCATCTTCATTTGAATCAGACTTTAAGACACTTTCTGCCATGCTTTTGACAATATCAGTCTGAACACTATCATCAGATGATGATGATGAGAATGTAACATCAATCGACTCTGGAAGTTTTATTTCATCTGAATTTTCATCATCATTAACCAGTCCGGACTTTTTCTTTGAGAAATTGTTTAAAACAGGTGGTGGGACTTGATGATATCCCACTCCAGTTCCGTCCGAAAATACATCTTCGCCAGCTTTGTTTTTCCTGATGGGTTTGGGAACAATGTGCTGCAGAACAAAGCTTGCGGAGTTGTAACTGGTTAATTTTAATTGGATGCGTTCGTTTTCGATTTTCGCTTCTTGAAATTGAAGCTTCAGATTAGCAATTTCATCCAATTGTTTGTTTATTAACTCCTCTTTTACCCTTAACACACCCGACAGTTGAACATTTTCTGTTGTTGTTTTCCCATTTCGATCATCCGAATCTTTAACCGTTCGCTTAAGCTTCTCAAAATTTTCAGTGATGTGACGATTTTCAGGAATGAGTTTTTCATTTTCTTTCTTAGTTCTTTCTATGTCACTTTTATCACTTTCACTTTTTTCAGTTAACTCTTTTGCACGATCGTTTGAAGCTTTTAGCAATTTATCCCAGTTTAAGATTTGGTTTTCAACCTCTCTGAATCTTTTTGTCAGATCTTCAACCTTTTTGTTGTTGAGATAAGCGATAGTACTACAATCTTTGCAGTTTTTCCTGCAATTCTTGCAGTCACTTTCGCTTTTCTCTTTCTTACCTGACAATTCATTCGTGTTAATCTGATTGACCTTGTCGTTTGACTCAGTTCCAGAACTAGAATCTACCTCCAGTTCTTTTGCAGCTAGAACTTTGTCTGCCATCTTCATCAGATTTTCTGCTGTGAGCTCCTGTGATGTATCTATCAAACCATCATCGATCTTCTTTTCTGCCGATTTCACCTTTTCTTCTTTCTCTTCCACTTTCTTTTCACTTTCACCCCACCATTCTCTTTGTCTAGCTTCCTCTTCTTCAGCATATTGCTAAATGATTGCATCAACACTGAGTGAACTTGGATCGATTGCGATATTACCTTGAGGATCAAGATAACATTCTCTGTCTGGATCCCACCTTTTAGCCCTTTTTGCTTCTTTGTAAATGGTATAGATTCTGCTTACTTTTGTTTCGGCTTTCATTCTTCTATTCACAAACTTTTCTTCTTCTGTTCTTGTATCTTTGAACGGAACAATCTTTCCTGCTGTGAATGCGTAACCAACTGCATCTTCTTCAGGCAATATCACACTCCAGTCGTATCCCTCATCATCATGAATGACTGCTAGAGCTCTTGACTTTTCCTTATCTTTTTCTTCAATCTGCTTCAGCCTTGGAGGTTTCGATTTGTTCTGATGATAAATGGCTTTCTTATAGTAATCTTCTCGCAACGGATTAGCAGACTCATCAGCATACTCGTTTCTGCACTCTCGTTTAAAGTGACCTTTTTGTTTGCATTTGAAACATGTCACTTTAGACTTATCGAAACCCAATTTGGTAGATGGACCACCAATTGTTTTCCTGCCAGTTATTTCCATGAAGCGTTGTGCTCGACGAACAGCACTGGCCATAGCCCAACGAATATCGATTAGCTCCATTTCTTCAGGATCTATTTGATCGTAGTCTTCCTTCGTCAGGTTGGTGTTACCTATCTTCCCAGCAACTAACCCTTCATATGACTCCAATACAGATGCTAAGAAAATCATCTGTTGTTTCGCTGATTCCTCACTGAAATTTTGACCATTTTTCAAATCAACAGCGATATTACATTGAAAGACATTCTTTGGTGCAGTTTGCTGTTGGTTTGATGTGCTTGAAGATGGTCCTTGACTTGGATTGTTGGAAGACATTCCACCATGAAAACCACTGTGTGAGGTTTCTTGAGTCATTGGTTGTGAACTTTCTGCATTGAAGGCTGTTTTCGGAGATCCTGTCTTTTGCATCAAGCTCTTTGGATAATAAAGTTCCACATTTTGTTGATATAGCGAGTGATTGACTTTATGTGTTTTCTTTATTTCAAGCTCATGACTCTCAAGTTTCTCTATCAGCAAATCAACTGTTAGAACACTTGGCTGTATTGTATTCTTGATCATCATTGCGAAATATTGCCAATCCAATTCGTCTGGCAAAGAATCAAATAACTTGTCTACAAGCTCTTCTTGAGTAAATACAATCCCATGCCTGGCCAACTCTAGCTTTAGATGCCCGAAACGTTCAATCATTTTTGGAACAGACTCATTCTTAAGACATCCGAACAGATCAAATTCCTTTTTTAGCAGTTTCTTTTTGTTTTTAATGATTTCTGTAGTACCAACACATTTCTTTTGTAATTTATCCCAAAGATCCTTTGCGTTTGAATACTCAATTAGTGAGATTATATCTTCTCTCACTGATTGGTTAATCAAAGCTAAACATTTTTGTTCGGCCACAAAGTATTCAATCTCTTCACTTTCTGACATGTTCTCAAAATCTTCTCTACCATTGTTAAAACCATTTTTTAAGCTTTTCCAACTGGGTACGCGAAGGCTTTCAACCATTCCTCGAATCGTTTTGCCCACCGATTATAATCTTCAATTGCTAACAGCTTTGGTGGCATATTATAGGTTCCATAAGCGCTTTCCACACTAAGTGCTTCCGACAATGTCTTTCTCGTACTTGGAGTATTCTCATTCGTTCGGTTTGTTGAATCATCTCCACTGTTACCAGCAAACGCATACATTTCACTGAACGGGTTCATGAATTCTTCCATTGTTAAGTACCTGAGATGTTTATCAAGCACTTAGAAAAATTTTGGATTTTAAAGATGTAAACACAAGGACACTTGGATCGAATGGCTCGTTCGATCGATTAGCACACCCACAATCGGCTGGCTCGTTCGATCGATCAGCTGGTTCGATCGGCTGACAAACACAAATATGTAAAAAGTACACAATTACTGTCCGATCGAGTGGCGTATTCGATCGAGTGGCGTATTCGATCGAGTGCAATATGATTTCAGCAACAATATCAAGAGTCAACAATGCTGTCCGATCGAATTACTCGTTCGATTGGCTAACACTGATGATGTCAGCAACACTTTCTAACAGAAAATATCTGAACGGTTATGAAACTGGAATGATGACGTCAGCAAGTACATGAATCGGCTAGGTCGTTCGACCGGCTGACATCAGCAAACATGAACAGTTTTCCATAGATTTTGATCAATTTGAACAAGTTTTAGATTGAATCTGATTGTGAAACTTTGTAGGATTGTAATTCTAATGATTGCGATTCGATTGATAGCAAATTTGTCAATTTTTAACCGTAAAATCTCACTGAATTTTAAGTTTTTCCGGTTTTATGATGTAAAAGTGAAAAATAAAGCAAGATCTGAGAAGAGTATAGAAGAATCGGTCAAATTTCCAGCGAAATTTGAGTCGGAATGATAGAAATAACAAATTTCCGGTGAAATTTGTTTCTGAAACAGCAAACACGACTTGAATTCCGCTGAATTCGTCTCTAAATCAATAAGAACGGCTTGAATTCCGGTGAATTCGTCTCTAAATCAACAAGAACGGCTTGAATTCCGGTGAATTCGTCTCTGTAGGTCTCGATTCAGCTTCCTAAAGCTCTGATACCACTTGTTGGTCCCTTGGATGGGATCTTTCTTGTTCGTAAACGTAGTTGAATCGTAAAGTGATTAATGCGCGGAATTCATGTAATCACATAGTAGATATACAAAGACAACATTCTACTTTGAATCACCGTCTGATATTCTATTGAATGATGTGAAAATGTACAGGAGCCAGAAAGAACTCAGACATACAAAAAGTAGGTAGAAAGTGAAAGTGTCAAAAGGTTCTAAATAAACTGACCTCCCAGCTATTTATAGGTAAAGACAGAATAAGAGAGTGCTGGCCGATCGGCTGGGCTAGCCGATCGGCTGACAATGCTAACCAATCGAGTAGCCTGCTCGATCGGCCGGGCTGTCCGATCGGCTGGGCTAGCTGATCGGCTGGCAGCATAAGCACTTAACAAAAACTTCACCGTATTCTGTCCTGCTTTATATACAAACATACAAAACATACACACAACTATACAAAATATGACTATATGTTGACGGAAGCTACAGACGTTATTGCACTAACACACACATTGAATCATTTGAAGCTTCTTGGTAATATTTACAAGATCCATGTTGTTGAAAGCTTCGAGGTCTATAAAATCAGAGCCTTTAAGTTTTTTGCTGGAAATGTCCTTGGAAGGGAGATGAAGGGCTCTACCTTTAATGCTGGGAGGAGTGGTTTTCTCTTGTTTGACCAGGGCATCTTCTTTAGCAAAGCTGAGGACTCCCTCAAGGTCAAAGAGGCCAGTGGGTTTTTGGGTTCCTACACCTATTAGGTAATGTCAAAATCTTGAACATATGAGATTAAAAGGAAGAATTTCGAGAGGAAATAATAAGGCTACTTGAAGACATGATAGACTCAGAGGCGTGAGAGTGAAAGCTGGATTCTTACAGAGTTGAATTAGGTAGAAAGACCTTTGCAAGTTCTGGTAAAGCTAACACCTTTGTGATTTTGCTGTCTGTATCCTGGTTTGCACGTGCTTAGGTTTCCAGGTCAAAAGCTGCACAGGTAAAGTAAAAGAGTTAGAAAAATAGCAGTAATAGTTTTATGTCATAAGGATCCTGATACAATCCTGATGAACTATACCCTTATGGATCCAATAGAGGGGCAGAGATCGGCCATTGGGAATTGTGTCCCGAGGAACGAAGAAAAATTTGGTTTTCTGTCTTTTTCGTTGTGCTTGGTTTTTTAAAGAAGATGGTTGTCACACCCCAACCGATGGCGGAAACATCGGGATGAGACGAAAAAGAGATTGCAAGAGACTTCATAACACTATTTGTGAAAATATTTAAATCAACCGTTTTTCATTTCATAAATCAATTGTCAAACACTACAAGGAAATTTAAATAACAACATGTTCATAACATAACAATAACAAAATTTGATACAACACTTTAAACCTAACACGTCTAAATGTGTCTCTAGCCATCATCACTATTTCATTTCATAGCAATCGTCATCCTCAACCTGTAGCATGTTTAAAATAAAGTTCAATGCAAAAGCAAAGGCGAGTATACAAGTTTGATACATATATAGCATAAAAAGATAAGTTTAAACGATTCATCATGGCAAGCAAATGATACAAGATAAACATTAAAATCTGCACGTGTCTAACATATCAAACCAATGATGAAACGCAATAAGCTCATGACATAACCTCAAGTCTACGGGCGGTGCGTTAATCCTATAGCACTATATATGTCAAGGATAGGCTCGATCGAAGCTAATGATAAGTGTAACACAAGATGAAATAAACCCAAGTTCAATGTATCAAGCAATCACGTATACAAGCATGTTATAGGAATGTTTGTGCATTTATGTATAAAGTTCATGTGTAAGTTTTATAAGTAAACATGTTACACCCCAAAAAGTGGTAAACGTAAAAAGGGGATTCGAGTATACTCACGGTTTTACTAGTTGTTCCAACTTGAATCCGCAAGAAAGTTGGTTGTTTAGAGTGGAGCACCTTGTCCTTCTACACGAAGAAACATAGGTGTGTGAGTATTGGATGTTAAAGGAAGATTATAGCTTCGGAATTTAATTCATAAACATAGATATATGAAAATAATCATCTATCACATATGATGCTTAGATGATATACTTACTAACTTGATAATGTCTATTTGTTCATCATCAAGATTTTGGTTTGTTGAATATATTATATTAGTTATATGAATATTAATATGTTATATTGGTCAAGCATGAGGTAGAGGGATGAATCCCCATTTAGGAACCTCTTAGTACCATAGAAATCATGCATGAGGTAGGAAGCACAAAGCTCCCATTTAGGTACCTCCATTGTTCACCACTACACTTGTTGTCATAAACAATCAAGGAGGGTCATGAACATACAAATAAGAATAAGTTAACTACAACTAATCTAAAAAATCATCAAGTAATGTGTGGATTTTTCAAGTAGGATAGCCCAAGCTAGTCCTATAATCACACAAACAACAAGCTTGAAGCTTGTTCATCACTTGTGGGTTAAACCCTATGAAACTTTATGAGGTTTTAACCTCTGATTTAAGTGTCACAACCTTGGTTTTAAGCCTAACTAACTATAGAAGTGATTATGAGCATAAGGACATAGGAATGTGTATGAGAAACCTCAAGTTAAGTGAGTTTAGTAAATGTTTAAGCAAAACAGAAAGTTTGGAGCCTTATTTGGTGATGTTCTAGCCTTGGTTTTCCATGGAAAACCTGTTGGAAACATACCTAAGGTTGTTCCAAGCAAGTAGGAAAAAGAATCAAGGAAAATGTTGAGAAATGAGTGAGATATGCTCACTTTTGCACTTGAATGATTCTGCCTTGAATGTGACTTTTGCTACTATTTTGCAACTGATTTGAGGTGTTTAGAGAGTGAGGATGAAGTGTTTGTAAAGTGGGATAAGTGTGGAAGTGAGTTGGGTTTTATAGGAGGTGATTAGGGTTAGTTAGGTTGTTAATAAATGAAGAAAACACAATAAAGAAACACAAACTTCACCAATCCAAGAGCTGGTAACCCATTCTGACGGATTGAAGGCGTCGCCAACGGCGACGACGAGGGGGGTACCTGTGGCGTGACGCGACGGATAAAAATTCTAAAAATAAGTTCCAAAGTTGGCAATTTAGCCCCTTGATGTTTAACTAAGTTAGGTTTAGTTGAGTTTTAGGGTCTTTTGTGACACATAAACATAGTTTAAGGGTCCATCAAGTATAATTAACATAAAGCAAACATAATGGTCTATGAATGTCGTAATCATGTATCGTATGCATTCAAAAGGCGTATTAATCGTAAGTTTCACGTATTTGCAAGATTAACACATAGTTTTCAAGAATTACGAATATGTAACAAATGTTTCACGAAATTAATCGTATGAGCCTGTATGAAGTATGTATAACACAAATTTAAAGAAATACGAGTTTTATTTATGATTCAAGTTGCGGATTTACAACGATTACAATGAATGGACGATTACAGAACACAAGACTTTCCAAAAATAGAAATACGAACAAGACTTTCTAATTATGGAAAGTACGAAAGAGCAGGGCGTTACAATGGTATTGGCTGGGCTTAATGTGGAGGGTAAACGACAGGTTCCATGAGTCTTTAACTCATAGACGCTGGCAATCTCAGACATGGTGATGTCAAGGGAGTAGGTTTGATTGATGTTATACAAAGAGTACAACATCCTCCAAGAAAGAGGCATTATTTAAGAATAAGCAAGTTGGGTAATGTTAAAGAACTCTTCTACCAGGGGTGGAAATGCATAGGTAAAACTAGTCGAGAAAGGGTAGAATGGGAAATAAACCCATTTCTCGAAACTGAAATCAGTTTTGGTTGAAGGGTCGAAAGGACGGATAACAGTATTTTCTTGAAAGATCTCAAAAGTAACCAAATGTATGATGCATTAGTCGTCAAAAGCACAAAGTTCCTCTATAGAGGATGCTAAGATCCCCTGGTTGATGAACTCTATGTTGTCTAATGATTGAAGGTTCTTTTTCGGAGACATGATTTGCTGGAAAACATGATGAAAAACAAAGGAAAAGAGAGAGAACTGACCTGGATTGCTTCGAATTCTGCAATTTAAATGGGTGAAGAGTAAATGTAGGTAAGGAGGTTATAAAGAGGATTGACATTAATTAAATCACAAGGGTAAAAGAGTCAATATCCTTATCCTTTATGTTAGCCACATCTTGGGTTCGAAGTTCGAAATTTCACAGCTGTGATACATAACTTTAAAATTAGGGACAATTGTTTGGGGTAAAATTTTCATAGTCAGGATCCCCAGTTCTATAAATCTGTGGTGGGTTCCTGATGTGGTTAACATGCACCTAGATTCTGTTGAGACTTAGGATTCTCATAATTATTCTTACTAATCAATTCTTCTTGCTTTTAAGGGATATTTCATAGGAATATTCTCATGCTAATGGTTAGTATATGTCTTGTACCTGAATTGTCACTGACCTGTTCTTCTCAGGATTCCGGAATACTCGGGAATTTATTTATGATTCATTTTTCGATTTTTACTATAAATAGACTTGATCTGATCAGTTTGTGGGCACTTTTTACACACTGCTTAAACACTAATACCATTGCTGTAACATCTAGTTGGATCGATTAAGTCTCACTTCTGTACAAGTTTAATATTAGTGGAGTTGTGTAGTTTTCAGCTCCCAAGATTCTTTTTGTGCCGTAGATCATCTTCAAGAAGAAGATCAAGGGTTTTTTCCCCGAGTTAAATCTGTTGTGTTTATTATATTTATCTTGCATTCATTCACAAATCCTTTACAAACAGTTTTTATAAGTTAATTAAGGATCATCGGCGTAAATATAACCATTTTTCTAAGCGCCTCACCTCATTTTCTTAATTTAGTTATGTTAACCTTGTTGTCAATTTTCAACCAAAACAAAAGGGTTCTCACGACCACAAACTTTTGTTCTAGAGTTGTTGTTGATGCTGAATCTCCACACCATAAACATCTACTGGATGATTTTTTTGGTGTTTTTGAAGATATAACTGTGACACCCGGATTTTCAGGCCGTACCGTACAATTGTAACACGTGTTGTGAATAGGTAACAGGGCTGTATTTGACAGGTTATGATGTTTATATGTGAAATTTAATGAGTTGGTAAAATTAAACTTTGATAAAAATTATGTTGGCAACGGTAAGATCCTAAAAACAGTTTTTTATGATTAGAATAATAATTTTAATCATTTTCATGAGGAAAAATAAATTAAAACGCAAAGAAACTCTATTTTTCGAGTTTAAGCACCTACCGCGCGATGCAGCGCGTGTACCGACAAAATACTGTCAACACAGCCTGTCAAGGTAACTGATAATCATTTTAGTAATAATTTAATGGGTCTATTACTTTTGGATGATAAAAATAAATAGAAACGCATAAATCCCTATTTTTGCGATTTTAAGCGCGTACCGCGCAGTATAGCGCGCATACTGTCAAATACCGATAACGTAGCCAGTCCAGGCAAACAAAATATTGTTCAATAATATTTTGGTGAGTTTATTTTTATAGATTGTTAAAAATAATTTAAAACACACTAAAACGGGATTAAAACGCTAGATAAAATACCCGGTATCCAGTATAATATATGTTTTAACACTAATTTACATATATATGTATATGTATATATAAATAATCGTGTATATATGTGTAGTGAACACATATGGCAGCCATGCAAGAATGTTTTCTTTCTCTCTCTTCCTCTTATTTGTTCTAAATGGAGGTGCCATCATATGCATTCTCCAACAAACACCCCATATATTTACAATCCAAGAAATATCATCATTTTAAAAGCTCATACTCTCTCTCTCTCCTTCTAATACACGGCTGAAAACAGCCTTCATCCTCATCATTTTCGCAAATTCAAGGCCCTTCCTTGAAGATTCAAGTCTTTCCAAGCAAGTTTCAAGCTAGTGTGAAAATCCATTGTTAGGATCTGAGTTTGGGTTTGATTGTGTTTTACGTTTGAATTAAGATGAAGATGAATGAGTTGTGCAGCGGAATTATAATGGAAACAAACTTTGTACACAATCAAACAGGAGAATTGCTTTAATCAAACATTTTCAACAAAGAACCGAAAGATTGAATTTATTTCAATAACGATTACAATGCATGAATGAATACAAACTCCCCCTCAGCCTGAGCTCACAGTATTTGTTCGTGCAGGAAGAAGATGGTGAAAGAGCTAATAGAACAGTACAGAGCACTGTTCTATTTATAGGCACGAGCAAACCACTGAAGCATCTAAGCTGACGTCACCATGAAAGTGACCTCTAACCTCCTAACAAACTCTAACCTCTGATCTATACAACCTCTGCTATGCTAACTACTGATATTACAATACATTACATAAAGTAAACAAAACTACTGCTGCATCCTTCCACTGCTATGAACCCAGCAGTACTTGTCATGATCAGCAGTGCTTGACTCAAGGCTGTAGATTGGGTAGCAGGGCTTTAGTTCTTCAACAGTCTTTGACTTGATCAGCAGTTGTAGGTCAGCAGTTTGTATGATCAGTAGATAGGAGGTCAGCAGATGTTGAAACCACTTTCAAGGGAGATACTTGTTGCATAACATCTGCTTATTCTGGATCCACTGCCCTCATCCAGTTTTGGCTCTAATTATCTGTTCCTCTGATAAGGTTCAATCCCAACAATCTCCCCCTGGAACAGATAATGCCAAAACTCTTCATTATTGTAGATCTTTATTGCCTCATCAATAGTTCCCTTATTTTCCCTTTGAGTTAAAGTTCAAAGGCTAAGGCATCTGAGTCATCATCATCCCTGCTAAGTGGAAGATCAAGGAGATCCTGCAGATCTTCAAGACTCAGGCCAAGAGCTTGTTCCCTTAATATATTCTTCACTTCTCCACTAGACTTGAGCAACGTCAGTATGTGGGTCTGTTTGTCAGTCTTCCACCTTAGTACCTTTGAGTCTGATGGGTTTCTTGGGAGATTTTTATTGGATGAGGTGTTTGGTGATGCAGGCCTATTCATAACTGGATGAGCAGTGTTTGCAAGTTGTTTCAACTCAAGAGTTTCTTCAATCATTCTTCTTATGCCCTCTTTCACAAGGTCATCACCAGCAATTAACTCTTGAGTTGTTTCAGCATCCAACTATTTTTGACTCCTTCTTTTGTAGATGGCAGCACCAGCTGGAGCATTGTTTCTCCTGATTTGCAGTTTTGATGGTCCTTTTGAAACCTCTGCTTCATGATAGTCAGGCTTTTGTGGAACTTTTGGATCTTTCTTTCTAAGTTCCTCCAGCCTTTTGTAGGTGGCCCTGACCCTATCTTCTCCCCACTTTGACACAGAGTTCTTTGACCCATAATCAGCTGCTATCAGCTCCTCTTTCATTCTCTTCAACTCTAAAGCTTTGTCAGCTACAAACTTTTTGAATTTTTCAGGAGGAGTATGTTTGACTTTATTTTTAATCATTTCTTGAATCCTGGCTGCTTCATTTTCAAGCTCAGGAATGGTCCAGTCTTTGTACATGTATTTCTCTCCTTTGTATTTCTTGTAAGTCATTATGTTATCAATGTAGTCTTTTCTCAGGGTCTCATCTGCCCTTTCTGAGATTTGTTGACATACATTTTTAGCAAATCGCTCCAAAGCACTGACTTGTGAAAGTAGAAACTGATAATTTTGCTGAAATTCTCTATCGGATTTCCCTTGTTTATTCTTATTTGAGATATCCTCTGCTTGCTTAGCCTTGATTTTCAAATATTCTTCAATATTGTTTGGCTTGGGATATCCTTCAACTGATGGCAAACTCCTTTTAGCAGGGTCATCCTCATAATAGAAAGATTTGATTTCTTCCCTAACTACTATAAGTTCCAGAGGAAATAGAACACCTGCAGGAGGTAATGGCTTTTGAATTTGAGCTGAAGAGAGAGGAATGAGATTTCGAATTGTGACAAGTGCTAGAGGTTTTGAAGATGTTGGTGGTGGTGATGGAGTATCATGGTATGATAATCCTTCTCCCTTTTATTTTAGGAGAGGCAGATGATGTTTTGGGTGGAACAGTGGTGGTGATATGAGTGGTAGTGATTTGTGATTGACTAACAGCTGTTGAAACAACTGGTATTTCAACCACTGTTGTCATTACAACAGATGTTGTAACATCTGCTGTCTTCTACTTTTTGACAGGAGGTGATGGTGGAGATGTTGTTTTAGGTGGTGATGGTGGTGGTAAAGCAGTGGTTGTAGTGTGTGTTGAAGTGGTGTATGTTGAAGTGATAGCAGTTGTTGAAACAACTAAAGTACCAGTAGATGTTGATACAGCAGGAGTTTCAGCAGCTGTTTGGGTGGAGGTTTGATGTTGGTGGCTTTTGGATGGTGGTTTTGAAGTATGCTTTGTGAGTCTGGATGGTGTGGACTTGGGTTTCCTTTCTTTTCTAGTAGGATTTCTTTTTGGCACAGGATTTTGAACATCCTTTAGCCCAGAACAACCCTGCGCATTCAACTCCATGTAAGCTCTTTTCTCCTCATTCCACCTTGATATATCCTTTGCCGCTCTATCCCTTTTTACACTTGCTACTCCTTCATCAAGTGCATTTTGGGTAACATCAACCTTCTTGCTACCATCTGGCAAGGGAATATTTCTGAGCATAGCATCCTTTTCTGGCTCAACATACAAACCATCATCAATCCCCTTCTTCCTCCACTCCTGAATTTTCTCCCCCTTTTTGGCATTATCTGGGGGAAGTTGATCAATAAAGAGAACAGTTGGAGGAGCAGTGCCAGTGGTTTTCAATAGATGGGCCTTTATAGCCTTGATGTCAGCTTGTGTATTCTTGAACCTAGACTCCATTGTGTTTCTCAGCTCTTGGACATGTTTTTCATGTTGCTGATCAGCCATTTGTTGTTGTTGTTGGAGAAAAGGTTGGAAGTAGTTCCAGAGCTCATTTGCAACAGATGCTTGTGAAGCAGATGTTTGAGGTGGAACAGTAGGGGATTGCACCTTTTGTACTGTTGCAGCATTTCTTTGATCTCTGCAACCGAAGTATCCAGTTTTTCAACACGTTCTGTCAATTCTAGGTACTTTGAACCATCACCCAATTTAATGGGATCATCTGATTCCCCACTAGCAGTGGTTTTATCAGAGGTTGAGGTAGGGAGTGTACTCCGAACATCAACAACTGATGCCCCTTTTTCTTGGTACTAGGGTCTTCTTCCTTCAACACTTGATAATCTTTTGATGGAACCAGTGGTTAGAACAAACTCACTAGCAGATATCAGAGGTGTTATAGAAGGAATTGCCTCCAAGGAAGTCTTATTGATGTAACCACTGTCCAAGCGTAAACTAGTGGTTTCAACACTTGTAGTGGCTGCTTCACTTGGAATACCACCAAGAGTTACTTGTAACTCAAGGGGTGTAACCTCCTCAGGTTGTGTTGGTGGGTTAGCAAAGATTGATGCATCAGGCCCAGTCTGTTGATGTGGCATATTCTCATGGACAGGTGATTGAGAAGGACTGGTTTGTGCCAGGTTCAAATCAATTGCATCCAACAAAATTTTTGTATTTGGTGGAATTGTGGATGTGAGGTTGGGTGTAGAAAGAGAATTTGTCCCGGGCATTGGGCTGTGGATGATGGAAACAAGTGATTCCAGAGCATCATAAAGTGGTGTCCCTTGTTGTACAACCTGTTCTTTTTGAGAAGAGACAGGAGGAGTTTCAGCTATGGTTTGAGATATTTTTACCAAAAGCTGTGAGGAAATAGCAGCAGTGGTTTGTTGTGACTTTTGTGTTGTCACAGGCAGTTGCTCTGGTATCTCATCCTCCAGAGTTGCCTTTTTGATGGGTTTGGGGGGGTTTTTGAGTTTTCTTTTTCTTTGGCCTTTTGGTGATTGTAGGTGTGGGTTTCAAAGCAGTTGTTTTGCCACTTTGATCACCTTGAGCAGTGGGCTCAGCAGCAGATACCTGCGGAGCAATGTTTGCTGCTAAATTCTGCTCAGGCACCTCTGCTTGTGTTTTGCAAGGTGTTGACATTCTTGTAAAAGTTTCAGCAGTTAAGCTGTGCATTTGAAAAGATTCACCTTGGTTTATTACAGAAATATCATCCTTACTGAATTTCTTTTCAAAATAATAGCTTAGAAATCTTCAAAACAGTAAGAATGATTTTGTTTCAACATTTTTAACCATATCATTAAAGATTACTTGAGAATAATTGAAATTTTCTTCTTGAAGAATAGCATATCCCAGATTTTGAATCTTTAATGGTATTTCACTAAAGGAAGTGGTTTTGTTTGAAACACACATAAGGAGGGTATGTGAGAAGACCCAAAAGATTATGAGAAGGTTTGTGTGGAATTTCTGTGGGTTTAGCCTTTTAAGAGGCTTCTTTGGAAGACGATTTTGCGGAAGACTTCGATTTAGTCATTTTGAAGAAGACGATCGAAGAAATTTGTGAAGGAATTTGATGAAATGTGAAGGAAACCGCTTTGAGAAGAGAATTGTTAGGAATTCAATTCGACAGTAAAACCCTGTTTGGGGTTTGAAAGGGGGTTTTATGGAGAAAAAGTGAATCCTGACGTGGCAGCGGTTACAAAAGCACTGATTACTATGTACTGTCCACGTACCATCCCCTGGTGAAGTGAAGGACACTACTTTCATGAAAATTACTGATGAAGAGAGTGGTTGTAACGGTACTGAAGGCAGTGGATGATTTTTGCTATTAGTGGATAGTTTATCAGTGGATACAACACTGCTTTTGAACAACAGTGCTTATCAAAGGAATGAGAGAACAGGGGATGCTTTTCAGCAGTGGACAGACTTTTGAACTCATCAGTGGTTATGGCAGACTTTTAAGGATTTTAATGAAAACTTCATTTTTAGCTATTTTTAAGGATGGATTTTTGATTTTCTGAAAGCATTTTAATGCTTTTATTCATAGAAAAACATGATTTTGCCTGTTATTCCATGTATAGCATGCCAATCCTAGAGATCAAGCCTTCAAAGGTGGATGTGTCTAATGCTTTGGTTAGCACATCTGCCAGCTGATCCTTAGTTGGAACATGATGCAGAGAAATCAAACATTTTTCATAGCAATCCCTCACAAAGTGATGTCTGATGTCAATGTGTTTGGTGGTAGAATGAGAAACTGGATTTTTGATGATATTTTCTGCTGCCTGGCTGTCCAACATGAGCGGTGTCTTTAAGGCAGTGATACCAAAATCCAGCAACTGATTTTGAAGCCAAAGCAGTTGGGCTGTACAGCTTGCAACAACTATATATTCTGCCTCAGCAGTGGATGTGGAAATAGCTGCTTGCTTTTTGCTTTGCCAAGACACTAAGCAATTGCCTAGGAATTAGCACCCTCCTGAAGTGGACTTCCTTGTCTTGTCACATCCAGCAAAGTCACTATTTGAGAAACCTGAAAGCTCAATTTTACCATCAGCTGGATACCAGATACCAAGTGTGGGAGTACCTTTGAGGTATCTGAATATCCTTTTTACAGCAATAAGGTTTGACTTTCTAGGGGCTGATTAGGATCTTGCACAGACACATGTTGCAAACATGATGTCTAGTCTAGATGCAGTTAGGTACAATAAAGACCCAATCATGCTTCTATATAAGATCTGATCAACCAAATCATCCTTCTCATCAGACATGACTAGTTTATTGGTTGCAATGGGTGTACTGCATGGGTTACAATCATCCATATCAAATTTCTTTAAAAGTTCTTTGGCATATTTGCCTTAATGGATAAAAGTGCCATTTTGCAGTTGTTTTACTTGGAGACCAAGAAAACACTGGAGTTCACCCATTGCACTCATTTCAAACTCAGCTGTCATGAGTTGCCTAAACTCCTCACACATTTTTTTACATGTGCTTCCAAAGATGATGCCATCCACATGAATTTTGACAATCATCAAATCCTTCCCTCTCCATTTTAAAAACAGTGTTTTATCAATTCTTCCTCTAGTGAAACCAATGGAGAGTAGAAAGGTGGAAAGAGTTTCATACCAGGCTCTTGGTGCTTGTTTCAAGCCATACAAAGCTTTATTGAGCTTGAAGACATGATCTGGATTAAATGGATCCTCAAAGCCTGGAGGTTGACAAACATAAACCTCTTCTTGAATCTTACCATAGAGGAATGCACATTTTATGTCCATTTGATACACCTTGATGTTGTGGTTGACAGCAAAGGCCAGAAAAAGTCTGATAGCTTCAAGTCTTGCTACAGGGGCAAATCTTTCATCATAGTCAATGCCCTCTTCTTGTCTGTAACCTTGAACCACAAGCCTGACTTTATTCTTGACAACAATACCCCTTTCATCAGTTTTGTTTTTGAAGACCCACTTTGGGCCAATAGGACTTGCATTCTCTGGCAGTGGTACAAGCTCCTATACTTGTTGTCTTTTAAACTGTTGGAGCTCCTCTTGCATGGCTTCTACCCAACTGTTGTCTTTTAGTGCCTCTTGGTACTTGACTGGATGATGGAGTGATAGAAAACCAGCAAAAAGACAAATGTTTTGGGATTGACTTCTTGTGAGCACCCCTTCATTGATGTTGCCAATAATTTGATCTGGTGGATGAGACTTCAAGAAGATTAACTCTCCCTGGTATGGAACAATGGCATTTTATGGTGAAGGCTGCAGATGTGAATCATCTGAGCTAGCCACTGCTGGTGACATTGAAGATCCAGCAGTGGCTTCAAAAGGTGGTGGAATAGGAGGTAATGGTGAGGACACATGCTGACTTTGATCCACTGTTTGAGGACTTTTGTTAGCAGTGTTTGATGAAGTGGAAGCAGGGGTTAAAGGGCTACTTTGGTCAACAACTGTTGAGGTAGCAGTGGTTGAGCTTTAACAACTGTTTTGAACACCTGATGCTCTTCCCATTGAGGCAGACTTTTGTTGAGGAATGATGATCTCATACCCATAGTCTGGTGATGAAGTCTCTGATGGACCTGCACTGTTAGTCTTGACAGCAGTATTTTCAAAAGTGAATTTTTCAAGATCAAACAGATCTGCAGGATTTGCTGGGATTTTCAGTGATGAAAGCTCATTGAACTTTACATTCAAAGTCTCTTCCACTGTTTTGGTCCTTGTGTTAAACACTTTGTAGGCCTTAGCAGTGGTTGAGTATCCCAGGTGATACCCACTATCAATTTTGGCTGCAAACTTTGAGATAGAATCTTTTAAGTTTAAAATGAAGCATGGGTAGCCAAAAACTTTGAAGTACGAGATTAATGGCTTTATTTTATACAGCAGTTCATAGGCAGTCTTTTGATGCCTGGGGTTGATCAAAACTCTGTTTTGGACATAGCAAGCAGTGTTTACTGCCTCTGCCCAAAAAGTTAAAGGCAAACCTGAATCTGCAAGCATGGTTTTGGCAGCCTCAATCAAAGTTCTATTCTTTCTTTCAACAACCCCATTTTGTTCTGGTGTTCTTGGAATCCTGTATTGCCTCACAATTCCTTTTGACACACAGAAATCATCCAACTTCTTGTTCCTGAACTCTGTGCCATTGTCACTTCTAAAGATTTTCACTGGAAGGTCAACCTGCTTTTCAACCTGTTTCACAAAGTCTTGCAGAATGCCTGCAGTCTCATCTTTTGAGTGTAAAAAGTAAGTCCATGTAAACCTAGAAAAGTCATCAACAATAACCAAACAATATCTCTTTTTCTTTAGACTCATGACTTTAACTGGGCTAAACAAATCCATATGAAGCATTTGCAAACATTTGGTTGTTTTGGACTCATCAATTGGATTTGTAGGAGCTTTTATGTTGTTTTCCTTTTAGACAGGAAACACAATGCTCAGGACAGGAGAACAGTTTTTTGAGGTAAACCCCTTACCAGTCCCTATTTTGAAATGGCAGTGATTGTCTTAAGATTTGTGTGCCCCAATCTCCTGTGCCATAGTTCTATCTCTTTGCTTTAAGCAGCTCAGAACAGACATGTATCAGCTCTGGGGCACTCTTTTGACATATCAACAACATAAACATTGCCACTTCTTTGAGCAACAAGTTTAGTTGTGCCTTTTTTGATTATTGCTTCAATCTTATCAACCATTTCTGGTCCAACAATCCTACAACAATCCTTTGTGAAGAATGAGCCAAACCCTTTATCACTCATTTGTGACACACTCAGGAGGTTGAATTTTAGATTGTCTATAAGATTGACATTTTCAAATTTTACATTACCAGTATTCACTGTAGCAGACCCTAGAGCTTTCCCTTTACTATTATTACCAAAGGATATATCACCCCCTCCATGGATTTTGAAATCTTGAAGAAAGGCTTTACATCCTGTCATGTGCCTGGAGCCTCCACTATCTACATACCGAAGACTATCTAAGCATGCAGAAGCTCCCTGCACATGAAGTAAAAGGATTAGTTCATTAAGGTCTCCAAAGCCAATAAGGCTTTGGATGGGGTCTCAACAGTGTCTGGGATGGTGGCAGATGCATGGACAGTGGTTAGCTCAGGGGATTGAACATTTTTGGGAATGTTTTTCTCTAACCACTGTTGAGGGTCTTGTCCAATCACCTGTTGATAACCAAAAGGATGCCTGTTCACTCTTGGTTTAGAGGGCCTTTTGTAGGCCTCATAAACATGTGGGATCCTTTGGTATGATGGTTGTCCCTAACCTCTTCTGAATTGATTGGCAGGGGGTGCATCAGTCACCTGAACATCTCTTTGGACAGATGTTTGGTTCAACTATTTTGTGACAGCTGTTTGAACTGGCGCAAACAGTGGTTGTTTCTTGGTGAATTTGACAGATGATGTTGATGAACTTAAGGATGTTTTTGCAGTGTACTCATTCTTTTTCTCATCAAAGTTTTTGAGATACACACATTCCTTAGTTTTGTGGTTATTTTTACCACAGATGGTGCATCTTTCAGCAGTTATAGTGACACTTATTCTGTTTAGATCATATGCTTTTAGATGAAAACAATCTTTTGTTAGATGATTCCTCTTTTCACAAAAATCACAAAACAGGTTTTTGATCTTTTCTCTTTTCTTCCTCTTCTCATTCCTTTGCAACAGAGTTTCGAACCACTGTTGGGATATCTTTAAGAGGAATGACCTTTGCTTTTGGAGCTGTGACACCATCAGTGGTTGTAAAGTCCATAGGCTTGAAATTTTGAAGAATGTCACACTCATCAGACCATGTGGGTTTAAATTGGTATTTGTTAATTTCCTCAAAAGTTGAGGACTTCACAGATCTTTCTAGAGTGATTTTGTTACCAAGTATGTCAGTTATTTTAACCTCTTGGCCATTCTTGTTGGTTGGTTTTATTTCAGATGAACCAGCTTGTTTTCCAGCAGTGTTTACAAGATCATCATATTTTCTATATCCTACACCAAACTTGACATTGCTTTCAAGCTGTTTCTCAAGCATAACCTCATACCCTTTACACGATTCCACCCATCTTTCACAAGTGATCTGGGTGGACTCCAACTCCTTTTTGCAAACTTGGTATTTTTCTACCATAGTTTGGAGTTGAGTTTTGGTTATGCTCTGCTCTTCTTTGAGACTGCTGATTTCTTTGTCTTTATCAGCCAATTTGTTTTAAGTTCTTTTAATGACTTTTCAAATTTGACTTCATCAGATAAGACTTTATCCCTAAGGTTTTCATTTACCTCTTTAATGTTAGCAAATGCAATTATGCATTCATCTGAACACAGTTTTTCAAGAACTTGAGGTGATACCTTAGCAGCAACCATCATGGCACAATCACATTGATGATCACCTTCTTCATTAGCTCCAACTTCTTTCTCACCTGCTTTCTTCTCTTCTTCTTTTTCTTTGTTCTCTTTGGACTAGGGGTCAGACAGTGGTTCAATCAGGGTTTCTGAATTTTCTCCCAGCAGTAGTTCACCAGCAACTGCAGTAACCACTGCTTTAGCAACCTCATCCACTGTTTCAGGACTTAGCTGTTCACCTTCAGTTTCTACCCCTTCTGGTATTGTCTCTAATGCCATTATACAAAATTCATCATCAAAAGTATCATTAGAAGCATAGAGAGCAAAATTTTCATCACCAAGTTCACCAGGCATGCTGCTCCAATCAACAAAGCCTTGTGTGAAAAAGCTTTGCTGATCTGGTTGTACCACTGTTGGAGCAGCTTGTTGAGGTGCAACAGGTTGCACTTGTGCCTGAGGAACAGGGGCTTGAATATACTGAATTTTTGGAACAGTGGTTTGAACATAATGCACAGGCACATGGGTTGCAGCATAGTGAGCAGTGTTAACATGTGCTGCAGTGGTATATTGGGTATAGTGCACAGTGCTTTGTTGTTGTGGTCTATGGTTTGAGCTAGGATGAGTAATTATTGTACCAGTGGTTTGATTCCTGCATTCCCTAGCAAAATGACCTAGCCTATTGCACTTGTAGCACTTAATTTTTGACTTATCCAACCCCACCTTTAAATTCCCATGAAGCCCTGGGAATTTTCTCCCTGTTCTTTTGTAGACTTTGCTTGTTCTGACACTAAGCAAAGCCATTTGATGCAAAATGTCCATCTCTTCTAAGTCAATGGGATCAAAATGTTCCAAATCATTGAGTTCAAAACACAGATTATCTGAAATCTGGTTTTCACAATTTGCGGTGAAGGCATAATTTGCAGAGTGAGGATCAGAGTTGTTAAAACCAGCAGTTATGTCAATAAAATGATTAAAACTCTGATCCTTACTGCTGCTACCAGATTCTTCCTGACCAAGCAAAGCTGTGTTGCCAAATGAATAATCATCAGCAACTTCCCCAGACTCTTGTAACTTCTTTTTCTGGTTTAACTCCCTTTCATAGGTCAGGAGTCTACCATGAAGTTGGGTCAGGGTCAGATCTTTGAACTCAGCTGAGTTTCTAGTCACAAAAGCAATTGTGTCCCATTTTTCAGGTAGTGATCTAAGGAGCCTGCTATTTTGTGTTGAGTTAGTAAATGTAACTTTAACAAGCCTTAGTTCACTAATGAGACAGCTAAAACGTTCAAACTGTTGGGTCAATGATTCACCCTTAATGTGACAAAATATTTCGTACTGCTGATTCAGAATTTCCCTGTTATTTTCAATAACCTCTTCCGTCCCCCCAAACTGTTCCTTCAACGCATCCCCTAGCTCTTTGGCACTGTTACAATGTAACAGTCCAGCATAGATTTCATTGGGTAATGCAGATGCAATGATGCTAAATGCTTTGGCATCGAGTTCGAACTTCTGAAAATCAGTTTCTGTATAATTTTCAGGTGGTTTTGGTACGAACTTCTTTGTATCCTCAGCACTTGGCACCATGGGAACATGCGGACCAAAAACAACAGACCTCCAACATCCAGTATTCTGTTGAGCAAGGATGTGACCCATCCTTCTCTCCCAGATGTTGTATTCATTACGTTTAAGCATAGGTGGTTTAAACAAAGAGCCAATGCTATTTTTATCATCTTGTGATTGTGACGCCATCCTGGTTGTTTTACAGGCACTGATTAATCAACTTTAATGGTGATTAAACCTTGCTCTTTTTTTCAACGAAATGAACAAACTATCAGTATCAACGATTGCGAGCTGAACTATTTATGTCAAAATGATTGTTAAATCAAATTTCACTGTCCAAGCTCTGATACCAATTGTTAGGATCTGAGTTTGGTTTTGATTGTGTTTTACATTTGAATTAAGATGAAGATAAATGAGTTGTGCAGCGGAATTATAATGGAAACAAACTTTGTACACAATCAAACAGGAGAATTGCTTTAATCAAACATTTTCAACAAAGAACCGAAATATTGAATTTATTTCAATAACGATTACAATGCATGAATGAATACAAACTCCCCCTCAGCCTGAGCTCACAGTATTTGTTCGTGCAGGAAGAAGATGGTGAAAGAGCTAATAGAACAGTACAGAGCACTGTTCTATTTATAGGCACGAGCAAACCACTGAAGCATCTAAGCTGACGTCACCATGAAAGTGACATCTAACCTCCTAACAAACTCTAACCTCTGATCTATACAACCTCTGCTATGCTAACTACTGATATTACAATACATTACATAAAGTAAACAAAACTACTGCTGCATCCTTCCACTGCTATGAACCCAGCAGTACTTGTCATGATCAGCAGTGCTTAACTCATGGCAGTAGATTGGGCAGCAGGGCTTTAGTTCTTCAACAGTCTTGGACTTGATTCAGCAGTTGTAGGTCAGCAGTTTGTATCATCAGTAGATAGGAGATCAGCAGATGTTGAAACCACTTTCAAGGGGAGATACTTGTATGCATAACATCTGCTTATTCTGGATCCACTGACCTGATCCAGTTTTGGCTCTAATTATCTGTTTCTCTGATAGGGTTCAATCCCAACATCCATAGGTGGTATGGAGGTGTTTCAAGCAAGAACCAAGCTCCATATCGTTACACTTTGTCAAGAAACCCATCGAAATCTTGTAGGTATAAAATTTACTTTAAAAATCATATTCTTGACTCTTGATGATGTTGATGATGATGAAGGTTTCTTTTATTCTTGGAATTAAACACAAACTTGAAACTAATAATAAATGGGTTTTCAAAGAAAATAAAAATGAATGTATGTATATATGTATGTATAACCGTGAGTGTGTGTATACATGTGTATTTAAGTTGAGTTTTGGTTTCGATTAATTCTTGCTTGATTTGATTCTCAAAAGATGAATGCATGCATGTTTAAAGGTGTCATATGAAAGCTTTTTGATTTGAAATGAGTTTATATGAAAAGTGATGATTTAATAATGATCATAGGAAGATTAGAATTATCTTGAATGTTCTAGTATGAGTTAAATGCATGATGAATATAAATTAGATCATAAGTAATGATGTTAATGTTGTATGAGTGCATTAGATTCACATACATGAACATGCATGATGATATGAAAGCATGAAATGATGATTTGAACATGATTTGATAAAAATGATATTTGATCAGATTATAAACATTAAAATATGATTACTTTAAAGTATTTAATGATATAAAACTTTGTCATAAGGTTTATTAGCTTTGCATGTTATACATGAGGCTTAGAAACTTGTAAAATAGGTGAAATAATGTGTTTTATGTATGATTTAGAAAAAATCAGTTTTAAACAGATTATAAACACTAAAATAAAGTTATTTTAAAGTGTTTAGTGACATATAACTTTGTCCTAATGTTTGCTAGCTTTGCATGTTGTACTTGGTGCATTAAAAGTTGTAAAAATACGTGAAATCGCATGATTTATGTGACTTGCACAAAAACTGCACTAATCTGATTATAACCACTATTTTAATTAGTAAATAACATGTATTGTGTTAAAATATCAAGTCGTTTTGAGTTGGGATGATTATAGTAACGTTTAACGCAAAACTATGCGTTAAAACGGTCAAAAATCGGCTTTTGGAGAGATTTTTATGAAACTGATTTAGATCAGTAAGTAAACTGATATTTTTAGTTTAAAAATAAGTATTTTTACTAATTTTAAGTTTACTCGGTGTTTGGTTTGTCATACATGACTTCCGACGCCCGAAACCGTTACCGAATCGCTAAAATACGCATTTTTCAATATACACTAGTATAGGTAAAATTTTGGGTAAATCTTACGTGTTAAATGTGTTAGGTGATTTAAGCATGAGAATGTGAAAATATGTTAAGTTTTTAACAGGATTTCGAAAATTTAGATTATGCATGTATATTTGTACGCTTTGTGCGGTAGAAACGGTGAAAATTGTGTTAAATGTGTAACTTGTTTTTCGAGCATGAAATTTGATACTTATGAGATGTTTTATGTATATTTGCTTTAAAAATGAGAAAATAGATAGGTTAACAAGATGTCGCGTGTTTCGATGATAAATTGTGTGAACGTTTATGTATATATATTACGAAGCGCAAATCGTAGATATATTGTGTATAAACGGGAGAGTTAACGGATTTACACCATAATGGTCACCAATAAAATCGTTCAAGTCGCAAAATCATAAAAATATATATATGGACATATATATATACATATTAACGTGCCAACATAATCAAAAATGATAACTTTTCGAGAAAATCTCAAAGTTATGTGACAATTCTAAGAAATAGAGAAACATAGGATTTTTGTGATGTATATATGAATATTGATTTAAAATCGTTCCTATATATATTAGGACGTGTAGAAATCAATCTCTGGGATTGCACTATTTAAAATACGCACCCAAAGGTGAGTGTCACTAAACCCCTTTTTTTACTGCTTTATATATATATATATATATATATATATTGGGGGTAGAACACGCCAATAAAAGGGTTTAACAATGTTTTTGAAATAAAACATACCTTTTGATATAAATTATATATTTTCACTGAAAATATATGGATTTCTGGGAAACTATATATATATATATCGGGATAAAATGGTTTTGGAGAATAAATACGTTTCGGGTGGAAACGGGATTATGCACGGTGTTTGGGGGAAAAATGACCATGTGATTGGTACGGTGTTTCCGAAGAGAAACAAACTGTAAAGTTGGGACGAATGCCGGCCTGGTCTCAAGGGAGGGGATCAGGGGATTCGTACAACATCGTGTATTAAATTGTCATATTAGTAGGATATACATATTGTACGTGAGGCAGACATCATATTGTTCTTCCAGAAAGAACCCTGCACCCATGATGTCGTTTAACCATTCAAGTAATGTACGCGAGGAATTGTTGGTAGATCTATCGGGTTGACAACCCGTCGTGACCGGTCGCCCCGTGTCAAGTCAAGCGACGAATTTTGATTCTGTTTATTGTCTAGCATTGATTATCCCTGCATGGTTAATATATAGTTGATGTGCGTGTAGTGTAATATATTTTGGGTGTATATTTTAAGCCCTTTTGCACTTTTTAGCCAAGTTTTAAATTTATAAAACACGATATTTACTAACACTAAACACACATATGGGCAAGTGCACCCATCGTGGACGTAGTATAGTGTTGGTAAGATACCGAGGTCGGCCAAGGACACAAGAGCTTTTAGTACCGGTTTATCCTCAACGTCTAATCAAATCAAAAATTAGAAAAAAAGGTTTTTAAACTAGAAAAATAAAACTAACTAAAATGCTGAAAAATAAAATAAAAATAAAAACAGATAGACAAGATGAATCACTTGGATCCGACTCGTGTGTAGTGTAACCTTTGATTATTTCCGCACTTTTGCACTTTTCAAGAGATTATCTTAGTTATTGTAGTAGGCCCCTCTTTTGAAGGTGACGTTACCCTCAACCCAGAAGTTTGAGTCAGCAAGGATACAATCCTAAAGGGTCAGATTATTGAAAGATAATTAGTTAAGTTATTAATGCATAATGTGGTAGACCCCTCTTTTGAAGGTGACGTTACCCTCGGCTAAGTAGTCTGAGTCAGCAGGGATACAGTCCTAAGTAGTTGAGTTAAAGTTTTAATAGTAGTTTAACTTATGAGGGGATTAAAGAGTTTGGACCCCCGCCATCCAATACCGGTGGGTATTGAAGGAGGTCCTACTAAATTTGACCTAGGTCCTTTGCAGGATCTATACACTGAACAACGGCAAGACTCTTACCAAACTGTTCCCTTAACCCCCGACCAGGTAGCCAACATATCTCCATATAGACCGTGGAGATATGAATGGTGAAAATCTTTTATTTTATATAGACAGTAAAATGATGTCAAGACACCACGGACAAACGATAAGGAAGAATCACCTTCAACATTAGAAACTAGTTACTAAAGTTATTAATACATAACCAAATAAAAAGTGCGAAAAGATTAAAAATAAAAGGTATTACACTAAACACTTGTCTTCACCAAGTGATGTAAGAGACTTAGGCAAACATGGCCTTTGATTGTCAAGAACTCTTACGATCAATCTTGGATCCCGAGACGACTCATACACTCTATGATGGACAATGGATGATGGTGGTGGATGATGGTGTTGTGATGGTGGTGGGTGGTGGGTGAAGTGTGAGAGAGGTGGTGTGCCAAGGGATGAGTTGCAAGTGATCCAAGCACTCCTATTTATAGGCTGAATAGGAGCTCGGGCACGGCCCCGTGTCCATCCTTCTCTCTTTCTTCATTAATTGCAGTTTGTCTGCATTAGTTGACCACGCCCCTGTGTCCGCTGGGCATGACCCCGTGTGCAGAAGCGTATCTGTACTATCAAGATTTCCCTAGATCCTGTGAATCTTAGAGTTGACCACGACCCCGTGTCCGCTGAGCACGGCCCCGTGGTGGGCGATAGAAGCTTCTACAGCTTTGTCTTTTCTGCTGACACTTGGGCACGCCCCTGTGCTCATTGAGCACAGAGCGTGTTCAGCCTTCTGTTCTCTTGTTTTGCTTGGGAAGATGCTGTCGGGGAGGCCGGACATGCCACGTTTGTTCCTTTTCTTGTATTTATGTTAGATTTAGCTGCCTTTTTGCTTCTTTTGTTTATTTGAGCTCATTTAATCCTGAAAATACAAAAGGAAGACAAAAACATACTTTTTCCAACATTAGTACTAAAAAGGGTTAGTTTTATGCCACAATTGATGTAATTTATATGTTGCATTTTGTGCACATCAAATACCCCCACACTTGAATCTTTGCTTGTCCTCAAGCAAAACTCTTTATAATGTGGCTCTACACTCCCAAATGGAATGGGTAGAAGAAAAAGTTTTTGGGCTTGTCATAGAGTGTTGGGATTTCCAAGATTCTTTATTAAGTTTTATTTTTATTTATTTACAATCCTATTCGTCATGATTTATTAAAAACATTTCATAAGATAAATTACTTATTAGGGCATAATTTGCCTTTTTTAAAATTTCATTTATATACAAGTTCACATACCTCACGGGGAATCACTCAACACTCGGCCGAAGATGTATTTTTAGTGAATCACTCGTGAGTGGCATGGAACTTACTTCTACCATAAGCTTGCCAAGCAATCAATCCCCCCCCTTTTTAACTATACACCTTTGTAAATATCAAGAGGACTTTTGGGTGAAGGGTTAGGCTTGGGCTAAGGGTGGGTGGTTGGGTTAGTGGTTAGTAAAAGGGCGAAAAGCGTAAAAAGTGTCGGTTTTCATAAGACTCGTTATTTTTCAAAACTTTTTATTTTGATGAAGCATTTCTTTCAAACAATGTTGTTTTTGATAAACTTGTTTGTTCATTTCTTTGGCTTCATCCCCATCAAATTATTTTTTTTTTCAAGAGTCATAAGAAGAACCGAGCTTGTTACTAAAACAAAGGGTTTAAAATGAAAAAGGGTTTTGGTGGGTAAAAAGGGTGTTTGGTTTGGGTTAAGAAATGAAAAGGTTTAGGCTCAAAGGGGTTATTTAGGGGGATTTTGGGTAGGTGGTAAAAAAAATAATGGTGTAGAAATAAAAAGGGTTAGTCCTAATGCCTTCATCATTTACTTACTTGGGTTTAAGTTGGTAAGGACCGGGAATGTATCGTCGTGCCAAGTTCTAGAGTCGTAAGAATCAAGCGGCTATTCACACAAGAAACGAAAGATGAGCATTTAGTTTAAAGATATGTATTTGAATGCTCAATAAAGGCTCAAAACTCACTTTTGTGGGAATAAGTTTTTATGTGATCAAGTACATATAATCAAATTTTAACTAAGCTTGTCATGCCGTTTCATAATTTTCTTATGTTGGTTCTTTTTATCATGACGCTATCAGTTGCATATTTGTAAAAATATAACCTTTTTAGAATTTGAATTTTCCAACTTAAACCTAGACAAGTAAAAAAATGAAAAATTTTTGAAAAAAATTTTGGGGTGATTAGCAGTTCCAATAGAGTTTTGTGTAATAGGATTTGCAAGATTTAAGGTTTTAGCATCCCCCCCACACTTAAATTACACATTGTCCTCAATGTGTCCCAAAAATAAGTTTTTAGGTTGATTGAATGTGTAAAAAGCTGTGAAAAAGCAAAATTTTATTTTACTGGGCGTCTGGACGTGGCCCCGTGGTGTCCGGGCACGGCCCCGTGTTCAGATTGCTAGTAACAAAAGTTTGTAAAAAGAAACAGAAGCCTGGATACAGGGGCGTGTTCAGTGAGCACGCCCCGTGTGCAGTTACCTGAATTGGGCATTTTCTGCAGATTGTGCAGCACGGGGCCGTGTTGGGTGGGCACGGCCCTTGCTGAACTTTCTGTAATGAAGAAAATTTTGTCGGATGGCCCTGTTTTCGTGCATGGGGTGCTGGTGCAAGTTTCCCTTGTTATCCTTCACCATCCCAAGTGTGTTTTATTCCTGAAAATTAAAACTAAACTAGAAAACATAAAAATTAATCTAAACTAAACTAAGGATAGTTCCGCGGAATGCCTCCGTGGTGCGCCACGTTTATAAGGGTCCTTGGCTAGACCCAAAGCCTGGTCATATGTTACCCAAGTGGGATGTTTTGCATCCCATGCTACACCATCGGAGAGCATCATCCAAGCTTGAGTCGATGACCTTCATGTAGTTGACCGGGTCTTCGTCTTCTACTCTTTTTCCAACCCCAAACTTCACTTCCTCGTCACCAAACTTCAATGTTAGTGTTCCTTCATTCATGTCTACCCCTGCTTGCGCTGTGGCTAAAAATGGCCTCCCTAGGATGAGAGGAACTTCGGCGTCTTCTTCCATGTCTAGTATGACAAAGTCGGCCGGGAAGACGAAATTGTCGACCTTGACCAATAGATTTTCAGTGACGCCTTGTGGATATTTGACGGATCGATCAGCAAGTTATATGCTTATCTTTGTAGGGCTCGTTTTTCCTAGGCCGAGTCGTTTGAACATTGAGGCGGGCATGAGGTTTATGCTAGCCCCAAGATCGGCTAGTGCATTGCGAATGGGGGATTCCCCAATTGAGCAAGGAATCGTGAAGCTTCCAGGATCAATCTTCTTTTGCGGGAGTTTGTTGAGTAGTAAGGTGGAGCATTCTTCGACTAAGTTAACTAATTGCAATGATTCAATTTTCCTTTTATGAGTGAGGAACTCCCTTATAAGTTTTGAGTATTTAGGCATTTGAGTTAGGACTTTGATAAATGGAATATTAACATGCAATTGTTTTAATGAATTTTCGAATTTTGCGAATTACTCATCGGTCTTTTGACGAATCAACCGACCGGGGTATGGAACTGGAGGAGCCTTAGTAGGCTCTTGAATTGGTGGAGAAGCCTTCTCTTGTTGGGGCGGAGTTGTGCTTCTTTCAGTCGGCGGTGATGGAGCTTCTTCGGAACCCACGGTACGGTTTCTCAATGTTATCAGATGGACTTGTGCTTTCGGGTTGGTTTCGGTATTACTTGGTAACGCGCCTTGTGGTCTCTCGGAGAAATTCTGAGCTATTTGATTTAATTGTTTTTCAATGTTTTGTATACTAGCTTGTTGATTTCTAAAATTCGATTCCAACTGTTGAAATCGATCCGAGTTTTTCTTTTCGGCGTCGGAGATGAGGTGAGATACAGTATCTTCAAGCCTTTCTCGTCCGCCTTGTTGTTGAGAGAAAATTTGTGACTCGTTTCTTGGTTGTTGAAAGTTTGTTCGTTGGTTTAGATTTTGTTGGTTACTACTATTGCTGGGTTCTCTCCAACCAAGGTTAGGGTGGTTACGCCATCCTTGGTTGTAGGTACCCGTTGGAGGACCCGACGGCCTAGGTCTATTGTCAATGTAGTTTACCGACTCGGTTTGATCGTCTACTTCTTTCATACAACTCCAATTTTCATGTGGCCCACCACACCCCTCACAAGCCATAACCGAGACCGTTTTTGTAATTTCTAACTTTTTTATTTTTGAAGAAAGGGCCTCGATTTGGGCTTGTAAAGAAGTGCTTTCATCAACCTTATGGGCGCCTGGGGCAATAGATTTATTGCCTCGGGGAGTGTGCCACTGAAATTGGTTTGAGCAATTTCCTCAATTTGATTGTAGATTTCATTTGGGCGACGATTACCTAAAAGTCCCTCGGAGCTAGAGTCAAGTGTTTGTCTTGTGTGTGGCAACAACCCTTTGTAGAAAGTGGATACTTGTTGCCACACCGCAAGACCGTGATGAGGACACTTTCTTAGTAGCTCCTTGAACCTTTCCCAAGTTTCATATAAGGATTCCCCGTCCTCTTGTGAATATGTATTAATTTCAATCATTAATTTAGTCGTTTTAGGAGGAGGGAAATACTTATATAGAAACTTTTGGGCTAGTTCATCCCAGGTGTTTACCGAGCCAACTGGGAGGACCTTGAGCCAAGCCTTAGCTCGGTCTTTCAGTGAGAATGGAAACATTCGAAGGCGGATGGCGTCGTTTGATGCTCCATTGATCTGAAAGGTATCACATATTTCTAAGAAATTAGTAATATGTAGATGGGGGATCCTCGTCCGCAAGCCCATGAAAGGTTGCGGAGTTTTGAAGCATTTGTATCAAATGTGGCCGAAGTTCGAAGTTGTTGGCTTCGACATTCAGTGCATTGATAGCGGCGCCTAGATTACCTACAGTGGGGCGTAAGTAATCCATGAGAGTTCGTTGGTCCGCCATTGGAAGTGGGTCCCCCTAAACTTTCTCTTGGTTTTTAGCTTTAAATCTTTTTCTGAGAAAGCGTTCGGGTTCTTCTAGAGGTTCTTTTACGTCTCTACTAGAACTGGAGCTCATACACTACGTAGAAAGTCCAGATGTGGTGCCTGGGTTCCAAGTCCTGCAATAAAAACAGAAAAGAATGTTGGTCAGAAGGTTCACCACGGCCCTGTGCTCAGATGAACACGGCCCGTGGTCAGAGATACAGTGATTGTTTTCCGGATCCCTGTTACTGGGGAGTTGGGCACGACCCCGTGTTGCACCAACATGGCCCCGTGCTTAGCTCTCTGTAACTCGGAAAATAAAAACTGCCAGTTACAATGCTGGGCACGGCCCGTATCCGACCAGGCACGACCCGTGCTGAGCTCTGCAGAAGCTGAAAAATTGAGAAAATCTTAAAAAAAACAGAAAATAAAAAAAACCGATTAGACCATTGATTCCTAACTTTCTTAAAATCCTTGTGTCCCCAGTAACGGCGCCAAAAACTTGATGTGCGTGTAGTGTAATATATTTTAGGTGTATATTTTAAGCCCCTTTACACTTTTTAGGCAAGTTTTAAATTTATAAAACACGATATTTACTAACACTAAACACACATATGGGCAAGTGCACCCATCGTGGACGTAGTATAGTGTTGGTAAGATACCGAGGTCGTCCAAGGACATAAGAGCTTTTAGTACCGGTTTATCCTCAACGTCTAATCAAATCAAAAATTAGAAAAAAAGGTTTTAAACTAGAAAAATAAAACTAACTAAAATACAGAAAAACAAAATAAAAATAAAAACATATAGACAAGATGAATCACTTGGATCCGACTCGTGTGTAGTAACCTTTGATTATTTCCGCACACTTTTCAAGAGATTATCTTAGTTATTGTAGTAGGCCCCTCTTTTGAAGGTGACGTTACCCTCAACCCAGTAGTTTGAGTCAGCAAGGATACAATCCTAAAGGGTCGGATTATTGAAAGATAATTAATTAAGTTATTAATGCATAATGTGGTAGGCCCCTCTTTTGAAGGTGACGTTACCCTCGGCTAAGTAGTCTGAGTCAGCAGGGATACAGTCCTAAGTAGCCGGGTTAAAGTTTTAATTATAGTTTAACTTATGAGGGGATCAAAGAGTTTGGACCCCCGCCATCCAATACCGGTGGGTATTGAAGGAGGTCCTACTAAATTTGACCCAGATCCTTTGCAGGATCTATACACTGAACAATGGCAAGACTCTTACCAAACCGTTCCCTTAACCCCCGACCAGGTAGCCAACATATCTCCATATAGACCGTGGAGATATAAATGGTGAAAATCTTTTATTTTATATAGATAGTAAAATAATGCCAAGACACCACAGACAAACGATAAGGAAGAATCACCTTCAACATAAGAAACTAGTTATTAAAGTCATTAATACATAACCAAATAAAAAGTGCGAAAAGATTAAAAATAAAAAGTATTACACTAAACACTTGTCTTCACAAAGTGATGTAAGAGACTTAGGCAAACATTGGTAGATCGTAATTATCCTCCGAAACTTCATTCTCTCCTTCTACACACTCCCCAAACTCTCTCCCTTTGATACCGTCTAGATTCTCCATATGCATAACATTCCCATCATCATTACCACACTTTGTTTCAGGTTGCTTCTCTTTCGAGCAGGAAGCAGAATGCACCTCGTCAAACATCGTGAGACAATCCTGAAGAGGTATGGTCCCAAAAACCTTGCGCAGGCACATTGGACCATACCACAACTTCATCACAACAAACCTCTTTACAAGAACCCTGCGCGGCTGCGCAGCGGTTCTAAAGAAGAAAACTTTAAAGAAAGCAGTCTTCAACATCCGCGCGCCGAGATAGAACTATTAACACATCCTTGCGCGGGCTCATGCAACGAAATAGGTTAATTTTGGGAGCAAAACATCTGAAACATCTCTACGCGATTAAAACCAAGACTTAAACAGAAAGCGACCTTTCTGTTACAACGGAATTAGCATGAGGCAGATGCATAGAGGATTACAGCTGTAAAACTTCTAGAAGACCTCATCGTGCACAACCATTCCGATATAATTGAATGATGATGTGGCATCATCCTGTACGCTCATCAGGGTCACGATGATGGCACTAACTTGGAGAAGGATCCACACACATTCACTTTCCACGTGGCACCTCCCTAGCCGTAGATCTCGCCCACGATCCGTGTGCATAAACATCAAGATGGTGATTAACGGTAGAAAGGATAACCGCTTATGGAAAATGCTTCCCGTTATTACCTCCGTCAACAAACTTTCCCGCCCAAATCCGGTTATAAATAAGACAACTCAGGTATAATCTCTCAAGTTACTCTCACTTCACTTTCACTATTACTTCTTCTTCTTCATTGATATCTGTACTTATTCTCACGCCGGAGGGTGATCACGGAGAGAACCCCATTCTCCCCATGGCGAGTCTAACGGCTGTCTGTTTTGCAGATATCGAAGAAGCTCGGCCAAACCCCGAATCAAACGAGAGGAATTACCCTTTTATGCAGAACTAAACCCCTGGTCCGATTGATTCTGGTCATTCGAACCGGTGTTTCTTCATTGGCACCCACCGATTCTTCAAATTCCATTCTCGTTTTCTTGTTTTGATTAATTTCTCTTAAATCTCTGTTTTCCATGGAAGAGACTACGTCAAACCGTCCATCAGGCCCTCGGCCGACGAATTTCACACATAATCCCCGTGTCAAAGGGATTGTGGAAGAAGCTTCCAATGATACCGAGGTTCAGCACAACGTTAATCACCTGAATGACCCTGTAACACTAGGGCTGTAAATGAGCCGAGTCGAGCCGAGCTCCCGATAAGTTCAATCTTACCTCCCGGTGAAACTCCCATCTCATGGTATGTCAGATCTTAGGGTGCATTAAATGCAGTATACGTACAGCTTTGTGCACAGGCTGCCCCTCATGTAACTCAATCACGGAGATCTGCATCTCATGTCGGGCACCGTCTGCACCACGTACATCACACTTCGATGCACCATCATGAATGCATGTAGACGACACAGAAGTCTATTCCAGATCTCCTACTAGGTATGAATCCACTCACTCTGAGACTCGACGATAAGATTACTGTAACAACTGCCACTAAAATCCATGATTAGGATGGTAATTAGGTAATAAGAAAACCCTAATTAAGAAACCCAAGTGATTCCGCATAAACCCTAAAATTTTCGTAACAATCGGAATCAGGATCAGGGCCCCTAAAACTCAGGGGGGGTTAAACCCTAGTGATGTTTATCTTCTAAATTGTTGTAGAAACGAAATTGATTCGTTTAACTTGCTCACCAAGGCTAGTTTGGACACGAAACAACCTAGGCTAAGAAATAGACCCGTCGCGCCACGAGACGGGTACAACCGTCTCTCTCGCGTGGCGCGAGGGAGTGTGTTTTTCAGATATAAATAGAGGGGATTGGCACTCGAAGTTCGGTGTTCATTCGACGTCCCAACTCTTAATACTCTCTGAGATATAGACGAAATAGTTCACAAACACACACAATTATCGAAACGCTGCCGCAATCAGGGTAATAACTCGATCGCTATTACGATTCAACGTCCGATCGATTATAACTATCCAACGATAGTCCAGGTGCTGCTCAATTGAGCTTGTACTTTGATTATTCGTCGAGATTTCGACTTGAATATTAGAGTGCTGTTCGAATTCGGACTATGCTCTGTTATTCGTTGTGAATCCGATTGAATTATCGAGTATTGCACTGATTAATCGTTGTGAAGGTTTAATCTCGTGAATTGACGTAACTACTGTATTAGTTACTAACCTGTGTGTGTGCATTGTGTTAAATTAGGTTTAAGCAAGGCTAATCAGTAGGCTTATATCTATTGCTCGTTAATCTGCAATGTGAGTCATTCTTCTTTTTAAATTGTTTTCTCACCGTTTGTGAGTAAATATTACAATACCTCAAATTATTTTCAAGGTTATAGTTACAGGGATTAAGTCTTTGTAATCACCAAATTACAGCTGGTATGTGGGGTATTGTGCACATTACTGTTATTATCACTCTATGTGAGTGAATATTACTCTATGTGAGTTATTTCTACTCTGTGTGAGTACACCGTCACTATTTGGGCAACGGGACCCAATAGTGGTATGACCACAGTCACAGAAATGAATCGAGTGACAAATACCCATTCTTGATAATTGGTTGATAGAAACATTGTAATCGCTCTTAATACTGTAAATTATAACTAACGGGTCGTTTTAGAAAACAGAATGATTCACTCAGTATTTCCCGCTGACAAAACCTTTTTAAAACGCGTTTCAGGTAATTACAGTATATCGGAGTAAGAATTGGATCCGGCACCGAAGGCATCAAGAAGTGGCTTATTTCATTAATTAAATCAAATTAAGAAATATTGTTTTTATTAAAAGCTACCTTTGTAAAACATGGAATTTATTCCATCTATTTAAATAAAATCCGGTGTTTCTAAACTCTGATATTTTTCCTAACTCACGGTCCTGATGAAATTTCCGCTGCAATGTTTTCCAAAAATAATCACCGGTACCACTGGACTGCTCACGGCACCCGATTCCGTCCAGGGTGGGTCGGGGGTCGTGACAGAAGGTGGTATCAGAGCCACTCCTTTAAGCCTATAAGTGTTGTGATAATAATACTTAAGCTTAAATAAAAAAAGTTAGGAGATTTCTATTAAATGGTAGCACAGCTGATAGCAGTTAGACTTTAACATAAGAAAAGATGCCTTAGTAGAAGCTAAGCCACTGGTTTACACAATTAGGTGTTATAATAATACCTAAGTTGAAACGGAGAATTAGAAACTTAATATTATCTGATAGCACTCCGGATGATATTTAGACTTGAACTTAAGAATTTTGCCTGAAAATAAACTTTAAGGTAAATTACTTATATAAAGTATAATGTAATGGATACTGGTATGACGGTTAGCAGGCAATAGCACTTAATTGCTATTTATTCTTGCTTATTGATATTATTTGGTCTAGAATAAGATATGTTATGGGAATACAAATTTCCTTGATTCTGGATAAAAGCCCTAATAAAAGAGGCACTTTTTGAAAAGATACTATTTATGGGAAATAGAAAATTTTCTCCGGCAAAACTGGGTATAGAGTAGCAGACTCTCCAGCTTGTCCGGACATATTAAGATTACCGCTCCGGCGCGAACCGGATAAGACGGGGTAAAAGATATGTCAAATCAGTGACAAGATTTCCCTAAATAGTATCATGACCAAATACCTGAGTGGTTCTTGGAAATATGAATCTGTTAAATACATTGACCTGATAAATGGTATGTTTATTTCAGCATGTGAAATATGTGATTATATAGATATGTATATCTATAAAGAAATCCAAAAAAAAAAACCTACAAGGATTGACAATTCAGAATAAAACACAAGCATATGTGTCTAGATTTTTATCAGGAATCTCTTTTCCGATATCAAACAATTATTTCGTTTGATCATCTACCTCGTAACTCGAGCGACAATAATGATAAATGAAAAACCCATTAGACACCATCAAAAGTATAAGAATTACCAATGCATTACCATAAATTATTAACGCCACAATTATGAACTCAAATAAGAAGCATGTAAAATCTTGGTGCACAAGAAAAACACATGAAACTTAAAATTATACGTCCACAAAGGTCGAAGTTTATCACACACGACTTCAAAGGCAAGACCTTTGAAAAATATAAATTAGGCACAATGACCCCAATACTAATTCCGTCAGTAGAAGAACTACTAATCAGAAAGAAGCACTCTGCCACATGATCCTACAAACGATCTGAATATCACTGAGGTACGTTGGGACAAGATTTCACAACTATCAAATGCAAAGTCTAATCAGAATCATAATTATTGATACTGCAAAAGAAGTCATATACTTTTGCAAATTCCCTTATTTCCTTTATGACAAATATACCAGATTCGACATTCTCTGGTAATGTCATTTAACAATAGTTATCACACGAAATTCCAGATAAGAAGTTCTTATAGTTCTTTCGTTGCAATTCTGACTTCTGCCTATAAAGAGTTAACTTTCGTGTTTTCCACTTCTTTTAATGGTAATCATACCATTTCATTTCTTGGTAAATCCACACGTTACACATGCATTGTTTGTTGCGCATATGGTTCATTTGAGTTATGAAAACCATAGGAGGGCAACATTCCAATTTGTTGTTTTATCAAAAGTTCAAATATCCTTTCACTATACTTGATCTTTGCATTGTAAACCACGTTTTTACAAAGCAATGACTCTCTAATATCGAAGCAATGAGTTTCTCGAAAAAAAAAAAAAAAAAACTCGATTTTCTTTTGAAAAGTATACATGGTTTTGTTGTGATCATGTTCGAACTTTCTTATTCAAACTCGGTTTATTCAAAATCAGTTAACTTGCTCGCAATACATATTCCATTCAAAGTCCCATATGATGAATTGAAACCATCATATTCAAAATAATCCCAACAAGCACTTCAATTTTCTTGAACTATAACATGCTTATTGGTCTTCAACTTCATTGAATCATTTTATTTAAATCACGATCACCTTGTGGTGACGTTTTCACAAAATCTGAAGCTTGCGTTAATCTCGGATTAATTATTTAGTTATTTACTTATTTTGAATCCGCTTTGTTGATTTATTCTATACAAACAATCTTAACACAATTATGTGCTAAGATAAGGATACCCCATTTCATGTCCTATTTCCGTGTATCTCTTAAATAGTTCTTACAGCATCAATCGAGCCTTTCGTGATATTTATTATCATCATTGATCAAAAAACATTATATAAATTTAAAATATAAATTTTATTTATTTTATATGGAAACTTACATAAGTAATTACCTAATTTATAATATAGTATTACTATATTTAAAATTCTTGCTAAAATCATTGAGGTGCAGAATTTATATTTTACATATAAAATTATGTTTAAGGTATACTCTCATTTTAGTTTTATTTAGTTATTTATTATTGGTAATTCATATTAATTTTATTATTAGTAATAATATTAATAGTGATAGTATTAGTATTATTTTAAAATACTAGGGTTATTGTCAAAGACGGGTATTGGATAGCCTAGCCTTAGTTAGGCATGGACTGATCACCTATGCTTAAACAAGGCAGCACTAACCAATATCCAACCATGATAATAACTATTTACTATATATAAATTAAGTCATCATACTCATTTAGTAAATTTCAATTATATATAAAAAATATTTTTATATTATATATAGAAATATATATACTTTGTATTGTAAAGAGAAGACATATTTTCATAAAACAATTAAAAAGGACGAATAAAATTATCTAAATAAATTGTCTAAGTATTCATGAACAAGACATATTATAAATAAATGTTCATCTTGATTAATATTTCACAACCATTAAATACTTATAGAAATATTCTTTTATATTAAAATATCAAATGTTATTTACGCAAGCCAATACTTAAGTATGCTTGATATTAAAAAAATAAAACATTCATTATTTTACTTTTATACCCTATTATAAAATCTTATAATTAAACGTACTTGATTTTTTTTTTAAATAATAACCGTGAGTTCTAGGATATTGGGTAAACCTATTTATAAAACATATATCATTATTTTGTCAAAATTACCACGGGTTTTGATATTTTAAACCTATCTATATTTATTTATCATAACATAAAAGGAAAAGATATTTAATAAATCAGAATATCACCTATCTTTAATCAAACATTTTGATTAAATAAAATAATCTGAATACAATTATGTATTAAGACAAAAATACACTAACTTTATTGTCTTTTCGTACAAATCACCCATCTCAGCACATTGATTTTCTCATATCATAATTCAATATTTGACAAAACATTTTCATGTTTTCATTTCATTTTGAGCCGGTCAATCCTAAGTCTTCCTTAGGTACCAATCAAGGTAAGTTTTCTTGTGACAAAGAATTTTACTAAGTCCAAAAAGTCCTTCACATTCGTCTATTGATCATATATCTTTTGCCTTAAACATAATCACCTTGGAAACTTTATCATTTCATCAGAATGTCTCATCTTTTGAAATATCCAGATTCGCTTCCTTGAAACTCTCAATTTCGAAAACGGTGAATAAATTTGTAGCCTGTGCTAAACCCTATTCATACGCCATTCGTTTGATTTGTCATACTCTTGGTACAATTATGTACTCAGATTCCGATAAATCCTATTGTCTAGTACCATTTAAGTAAACGACCTTGATTTTCAAGATTGATCATTGACAAATCATTTTTCATACTTCTATTCACAAATAGAGATTTATTAAGAACCTCCCTCAATTGATCAAAGTAAGTTCTTTTCTAAAAACATTGAACTCTACAAAAGTTATTTCATTTCAAAATTAATGCCTATCGAATATCTTTTTGATTCATGAGACTTGGTCAAACTTGTTAAAATTTTTATTTCATCCTATTTGATCAAACATCAATTCCTGAAACTAAAGTTTTAAAACCATTGAATTCCAACTATCTTATGATATTAATCTTTTGATTCCATCCCAGAAACCATGATATATTAAAAGAAGTAACGTAACCCCAAAAAGATATCATAGTCCAAATCTCGAGGACGAGATTTTTATTAAGGTGGGGAGGATGTAACAACTGCCACTAAAATCCATGATTAGGATGGTAATTAGGTAATAAGAAAACCCTAATTAAGAAACCCAAGTGATTCCGCATAAACCCTAAAATTTTCGTAACAATCGGAATCAGGATCAGGGCCCCTAAAACTCAGGGGGGGTTAAACCCTAGTGATGTTTATCTTCTAAATTGCTGTAGAAACGAAATTGATTCGTTTAACTTGCTCACCAAGGCTAGTTTGGACACGAAACAACCTAGGCTAAGAAATAGACCCGTCGCGCCACGCGACGGGTACAACCGTCTCTCTCGCGTGGCGCGAGGGAGTGTGTTTTTCAGATATAAATAGAGGGGATTGGCACTCGAAGTTCGGTGTTCATTCGACGTCCCAACTCTTAATACTCTCTGAGATATAGACGAAATAGTTCATAAACACACACAATTATCGAAACGCTGCCGCAATCAGGGTAATAACTCGATCGCTATTACGATTCAACGTCCGATCGATTATAACTATCCAACGATAGTCCAGGTGCTGCTCAATTGAGCTTGTACTTTGATTATTCGTCGTGATTTCGACTTGAATATTAGAGTGCTGTTCGAATTCGGACTATGCTCTGTTATTCGTTGTGAATCCGATTGAATTATCGAGTATTGCACTGATTAATCGTTGTGAAGGTTTAATCTCGTGAATTGACGTAACTACTGTATTAGTTACTAACCTGTGTGTGTGCATTGTGTTAAATTAGGTTTAAGCAAGGCTAATCAGTAGGCTTATATCTATTGCTCGTTAATCTACAATGTGAGTCATTCTTCTTTTTAAATTGTTTTCTCACCGTTTGTGAGTAAATATTACAATACCTCAAATTATTTTCAAGGTTATAGTTACAGGGATTAAGTCTTTGTAATCACCAAATTACAGCTGGTATGTGGGGTATTGTGCACATTACTGTTATTATCACTCTATGTGAGTGAATATTACTCTATGTGAGTTATTTCTACTCTGTGTGAGTACACCGTCACTATTTGGGCAACGGGACCCAATAGTGGTATGACCACAGTCACAGAAATGAATCGAGTGACAAATACCCATTCTTGATAATTGGTTGATAGAAACATTGTAATCGCTCTTAATACTGTAAATTATAACTAACGGGTCGTTTTAGAAAACAGAATGATTCACTCAGTATTTCCCGCTGACAAAACCTTTTTAAAACGCGTTTCAGGTAATTACAGTATATCGGAGTAAGAATTGGATCCGGCACCGAAGGCATCAAGAAGTGGCTTATTTCATTAATTAAATCAAATTAAGAAATATTGTTTTTATTAAAAGCTACCTTTGTAAAACATGGAATTTATTCCATCTATTTAAATAAAATCCGGTGTTTCTAAACTCTGATATTTTTCCTAACTCACGGTCCTGATGAAATTTCCGCTGCAATGTTTTCCAAAAATAATCACCGGTACCACTGGACTGCTCACGGCACCCGATTCCGTCCAGGGTGGGTCGGGGGTCGTGACAATTACCATGATGAACCATATTGCCATAAAAGGCAGTCAGTCCATCCTTCTTTGGGCCCGCGTTCTTACCAGAAACGGGACACCCAAACCGACGAATATGACAAAACATATCAGGAAGGTGATAACACAAGTGTGTTCAGCCGGCTGCAGCGGGACCATGCAAATTATAAACCTCGCGCAGTTTATAACCCGGATGCAGAACATGATTACAACCTAATCTACCGCCCAGCAGAAGCAGCCGAGAACTCGAAATTCGTCAGTGAAATTGCTCTACCTCCCCTTGAGAGGGCAAAACTACCATCAAACGTCGGAAAATTCAATGGGATGTCAGATCCAGACGACTATCTCCGTGTGTTTACTAGCACAGGACTGGTAGGGGGTTGGACATTGCCTATGTGGTGTCACTTATTCGTCCAAACCTTGACAGGTGCAGCACAGTTATGGCTCGATAACTTACTGGTAGGGAAGTTAAAATCATGGGTGGATTTAAAAGAGAAGTTCCTGGTCCACTTTAGCCAGCAACACAGATCCGTCAGAGACATCGCTGATGTAATGAATATTTGAAGACATGATGATGAAAGTCTGGAGGATTTCATAACGAGATACAACAAAGAGGTGCTAGAAATTAATGGCGTACGCGAACATCTAATACGAGCACAATTCAAATACGCCATGCATTCTGACGATATGATTAAAGTTTTATCAGGAACAGAGGGTTTACCCAAAAGTTGGGAAAAATTGATGGCCGCAGCCAAGGTTTACGCTCAAACCGAGCGTAATCTAAGCTCCAACAGACCACTGCCACCACAGAACCGTCCGCAGGACATGAGTGGGAACAGCGGTAAGAAATTTAAGAAGAATTGGAGGGATTCGGCCTCAGGCGCATACTCGTCCGACGACGCTCATACAATAAGTAACAAACTAACATTGCAGAAAGAAGTAAAGCAGGAGAGCCATGAACAACAATGGACTCCTCTCACAAAAACACCGGTGGAGGTACTTAGCACTGAGGACTACCAATTTAAAACTCCTCCACCGATGGAAAACAAAAGGGGGCAAGATCTAAACCAGTACTGCGAGTACCATAAGGATAACGGCCACACCACAAATAATTGCATCAGCCTCCGCACAGAAATCGAAAAGGCACTGAAAAGCGGAGAACTCACCCACCTAATTCAAAATGTGCGGAAGGACATCAAACAGATTACTCGCGGGGACGAGGGTCCGAGCAAAAAAGCTAAAACTTGAAACGCGCCAGATCGACAAGCATGCAATAGGTTTCCTTCATATTGGTTAAGTTCTTCAACTTACCAATCTATGGCACAAGACTATTCGTATGCGCAAGTAAATTAAGTCTCAATTATTTATCCTAAGAAACAGTTTTGTAACTACAGCCTCTGAGCCCTATCCAAAATCAAATGCAAAGTTTGTTATATTATTTCTGTGTTTATTACAAAATGCATGCAATTCCTTTTGGTAAGTGCAAAAACACTATGGTAACCTTAACACAGGTCTCATGAACAGTCTGCGGTCGCGCGCATCGTGCAAGGCCCAGCCTTACGTTCACACATGAGCTTTATACCACCTTTATTCGCCTTACCTAATCAAAGAAATTGTACCCATGCAAGATATTGTAATTCAAACATATGCTATAAACATTACTCGCGCATCGCGCGCATTAACAAAAAAAAATTATTTACATGCACGGCAGTGCATCGACAAAGTTACTTGCGCCACAACGCATTAACAAACTAATAACAGGGATCCACATCCCAAACCTATTTTAACTACAAATTGTTCATACAACCACAAAAAGCACAGGGAAGACCTACTCTAGGTCTTCATCATCATCTTCTCCATCTGGGAAAACTTCCCTTAGCTGTGTCACGAAATCTTCAGATTGCAATGCAATAGTGACCAAGTCCATCCAGGAAGAGGTAAAGTATTGTATTCAGCCTTAGCACTAGCATGAGTAGCTTCCATATCAACTCGCGGCTGCGCAGCGCTTCTACAAACCTCTTCATCACAACAAACCTCTTTACAAGAACCCTGCGCGGCTGCGCAGCGCTTCTAAAGAAGAAAACTTAAAAGAAAGAAGTCTTCAACATCCGCGCGCCGAAATAGAACTAATAACACATCCTTGCGCGGGCTCGTGCAACGAAATAGGTTAATTTTGGGAGCAAAACCCTGAAACATCTCCGCGCGATTAAAACCAAGAATTAAACAGAAAACGACCTTTCTGATACAACAAAATTAGCATGAGCCATAGGCATAGAGGATTATAGCTATAAAACTTCTAGAAGACCTCATCGTGCACAACCATTCTGTTATTACTGAATGATGACGTGGCATCATCCTGTACGCCCATCAGGGTCACGATGATGGCACTAACTTGGAGAAGGATCCACACACACTCACTTTCCACGTGGCACCTCCCTAGCCGTAGATCTCACCTATGTGTGCATAAATGTCAAGATGGTGATCAACGGCCGAAAGGATAACCGCTTACGGAAAATACTTTCCGTTATTACCTCTGTCAACAAACTTTCCCGCCCAAATCCGGTTATAAATAAGACAACTCAGGTATAATCTCTCAAGTTACTCTCACTTCATTTTCACTATTACTTCTTCTTTTTCATTGAGATCTGTACTTATTCTCACGCCGGAGGGTGGTCACGGAGAGAACCCGCATTCTCCCCGTGGCGATTCTAACGGTTGTCTGTTTTGCAGATATCGTCCGGAGAAGAAGCTCAGCCAAACCCCGAATCAAACGAGAGGACTTACCCTTTTATGCAGAACTAAACCCGTGGTCCGATTGATTCCGGTCATTCGAACCAGTGATTCTTCATTGGCGCCCACCGATTCTTCAAATTCCATTCTCGTCTTCTTGTTTTGATTAATTTCTCTTCAATCTCTGTTTTCCATGGAAGAGACTCCGTCAAACCGTCCATCAGGCCCTCGGCCGACGAATTTCACACATAATCCTCGTGTCGAAGGGATTGTGGAAGAAGCTTCCGATGATAACGAGGTTCAGCACAACGTTAATCAATGACCCTGTAACACTAGGGCTGTAAACGAGCCGAGTCGAGCCGAGCTCGAATTTCAAATCGAGCTGAGATTTGAGGCTCGAGCTCGACTCGATCTAGCTCGAACTAACAAAGAATCACAAAATTTACTATTTAAAATGGTCTAAAAATGAATATTTTCATAGATTAAGGGCCATAATTGCAATTATATTTAACCAAATGGCTAAATATACAAGTATAAATAGTTAACTCATTTTGTACATTTTCTGTACCTTCTTTTATAGGGGAGAAACTCCCTTAGTTTTTGTCTTCTGAGCGATGTGAGACTAAAAATGAAGGCTGTAAACCTTATCGAGCTAGCTCACGAGCTCGCGAGCCGAGCCAGGCCAAACTCGAGCTCGGCTCATTTACAAACGGAGCCGAGCCTAGCTGGCTCGTTTACAACCGAGCTAATTTCGAGCCGAGATCTTTTCGAACTATTTTCGAGCGAGTTTCGAGCAAGCTGCGGGCCATAAGTTTATTATGAGGAAAATTATAAATTGATTCTAATTTCTCTGCTTTTAGTTTCTCTCTATTTTCCTTAGACCACAATGAAAACGATTCGGTTCGTATCATTTATCCTACAATCCATTGCTAAAAAACATTTAGCTCCCTAAAATACTAGGAACCAATTACATCTTAAACACTATAATTTTTTTTCACTAATTCCCCACTCAATATATTCATAGCATTTCTCATGATTGGTGGATCATCCTTCTGTGATATTCCAATAATACACATGAAAATAATTCAAGGTTTTATAAGTTTTGATCATAACAAACACAAATTTCTTAAGCGGTTTCTTATTCGTCTAATCAAAATGATATATAATTGTGAAAGAAATAAAAATTTAACACATACCAACCTACACGAAATTAAAATGGTAGTTGTGGTAGACGAATAAGTAAGTAGGGTAAAGGATACCCGCGAAATATCAGGTATACAGGTTACGCATGGTACTTATCAACCATTGTCCTGAAAATCAAATTTAAGAAAGCAATAGGCTTTCCTAACAATTACATGGGGATGAATTTTAACGTTTTAGAGCTTTCAACTATATAAGATCTTGTCCTTTGATTAAGCAGAAATAATATCGAGCTCATATATCAAGTTCAATGATATTCAGGGGGGTGAAAAGACATATGGTTGTGACAACTGGATATAATGAAATGGTAGTTCCAATAATAAACGCATTTGGTTTAGAAGCCATGCGTGTGGTTGAAATAAATAAATACTGGTACTGATTGAGTTCACATATTAAAACTACAACTCAATTTGTAGTAACAAGTCAAGGCAGGATTCAAAACTTGAAGAGTATTGTTCGACTGACAAACAGCCTTAAAAGCTCCGAAAAACAACTGTACCTCAGTTTATTATGTTATAAAACATTACCTATTTATTAGAGTTAATTATTGTTTTCGTACATGTGGTTTGTCAAAAATCACTATTTCAGTCTATTAGTTTAAAAATTGTGATTTCAATCCCTGTGGTTTCACTTTCGTAACCATTTCAGTCCACGTCGTAACCATTTCAGTCCCTGTATTTACAGAATAAGTGGATTGAAATGGTTACGAAAGTGAAAGCACAGGGACTGAAATGGTTACGAAAGTGAAACCACAGAGACTGAAATCGCAGTTTTTAAACTAATAGACTGAAATAGTGATTTTTGACAAATCACAAGGACGAAAACAGTATTTAACTCCTATTTATTATTATATATTTTTCCCGTGTATTTTATATAAAATAAAGGCTAGAACTTGCAACTTTTAGTTATTCAAAATATTGTTTATAGAAACAGTATATTATACTACTCAAATAAAATTTGCAAATGTATATATTGTCCAAAGAAGTTAAGTCGGGTTCTGCACTTCAAAGGTATCAAAATACAGTACTTGTTGATAATGTTTCAAACTTGTTTTAAACTCATTTGTACTAATTTAATGTAGCTAACGTGTGTCAACCTATTAAATTATACGATATAGACCATCTAGTTACCGATTGCTTCTTTTACACATATAATCATGAAATTGAAAACCATCTAATTAAAGACATGCAATTTGGAAAATAATTCATGTGCTGCAACATCTGGTATACCATAAAATGTTTCCGAATAATATGGTGAATTCCATCAAATTGATGAAAATGGTATTTTTTTTTAGTAGTTTTGACCGAATTGATGATGAAAGCCTGCAGAGATTATAAAGAGTATTTGTGAAGTTGGAGTATTGGGTGCACTTTTTAAAACCCGCGGGTATCCCCGCAAGTGTTTTTAAAAAAAGTTCCCCTTAGGATTTTCATGCAAATATGTTTTTTTCCTTTATAATTTTAAGTTTTATTAAATTAGGTGAGGATAAGTTGATTTTGGTTAGGAAGGATAAGAAGCAAAAGAATTATGACATGTGACAAAATTTAAAATAAAGGGAAAAGGTATTTTGGTCCATCGTACCCAATCTTTTTCCTTCTCCCCAGTAACTTCAAAACCCGCAATTTTCAAAACCCACCATCTTCAACCTTTTCTTCACTTTCTATCTCAATAATCACTACTTTATAGTGCGATTTTCGTCACCAATCAATGATTCAAACACCCAATCAACGTGTTCTTCAACTTTTTTGAAGAAACCCAGTTTAATTTCATACAATATCTCATTTTTCCCTGTGATTTTGAAGCGAACCACTCGATTCGTTTGATTCGATCGCTGATAAGTGTTTGTAACATTCAAATTTCGTCAATCGGTGAAGAAATCTGAAGAAATCGGCTTCGATCTATGTAAGAATTTTTTGAATTGTATTTTTACGATCTGGGTTTTTTAATTTAATCATTGCGTTTTACGATCTTGGCGGAGGTCCGGGGGCAGCGCCCCTGGGAGCAGGGTCCAAGGGGCAAAGACCCTGGCTGGGGTCGAGCTGCATTCGTAAAAATTGCTTTAATAAAAATGTATCAGAAAATTTAATTTTCTGTAAATTGCCTCTGGAAACTGCATTCGTAGACAGTTTTTGATCTCCTACTTCCTGGTTCACACAATTCACAGACAAAACTATTGTCCTAGTTCAATGCGTTTTAGAGAGAACACTTTCTTTGGTGTTTTTAGGCCATTGCGTTTTATAACTAAGAGATTTTTATGTGTTTTCAGGCCATTGCGTTTTAGAAAAACACATTTTTTGTGACAAATGGCAAATAACCGGTGATTCCGTACAAAATAATCACTATTTGATTTACATAATCTCATGCATTTAGCGTAATTTAATTAAGTAACTGTGTCGTAAATTAGATAACAGTGTTAGGACAAGAAAACAAAGCTAAAACATATGTTGGTTTTCGTCATATTGCGAAACCAATCAAACAATGTCCTAAAAGTGTTGGTAGAAAGTGCTACGCGCACTATTCACGGTTACACTATTCATGCCAGCAAAACCGTGAAAACAGAACGAAACAATGAAAAACGACACATAAACAACATGACTGAGTCCATTTATATAAGAAAAACTAGGATGAAAACATATCTTGCAAAAATCTAGGACTTTCCGGTACAACGCCCTAATTATTAAAACGTCTGTTTCGCTAAAAATATAACACTTTTAACTCGTCCGTCTTAATAATTAAGCTTTTCTGGAACTTCGCAATTATGACAATTGATGAAACATACGCTAAAACACATTGGGAATATCATTGTAGTGTCCAAAATAACAAGCTTCCGGTTTTATATTGCTATACACCTAACTTGTCCGATATCGACCCGAAAAGCTAGTAAGCAGTATTTTCGTCACAAAACAACCAAACGAAGAAGCTAGTGAACTAGTTAAGCTAAATTTGGAACTCGAAATCACTTCATACATTATTTGGTTGCGGGATAACTACTTCCGGCAAACCTTTGTCGGTACGAAGTGAAAGTGCCATTAACTAGCCGACGCCTAAACGGAAAGCATTTAAGGTATCAAAATACAACTTACACTAGTCTGGCGAACTAGCTAACCATATTTTGGCATCGTAAACACCTTACATAAATGCCATAGCAACAATGGTGAATTAAAACCATAGCTTCCGGTATTATGTAGTACCTTTCGTATATCATCCGGTATCGAATAGATGAGCGAACTAATAGTATTTTTACCATCCGAAACTAATACCAACTAGTCTAGTGAACTAGTTAATATCACTTAACATTCTAAACTATTAATTACACTCTACCTTATCTAGTAAACATAATTACAAAAAAAAAAACTACACATAATATTATATATACATATATGTAACAATTAAAAAAAATAAAAAATAAAATCATCACCATCCTCTAATATCTCGGTCAACATAGGGGTCCCATAAGCTCTTACCCACTTGAAATTATGGTATACAAAGTATGGCATAAGAGATTTTATAAGTACTTGTGAAGATCTTTCCATAATTCTCATACATCACTACCATTCCCTATTATTCATAGACTTTTCAAACACCAAACATAACCCTTTCTCCTCCCCTATATTTCGGCAGCCCCAAACCCTTTTCATATTTTCTTTTTTCATCCATTAAATACCTCCATTTAACCTAGTTTAAGCCATTTCAATAAGCATCTAAGTTGTAGCAACAATGGAGGAACATTAGGAGGTGCATGGAAGCTTAAATCTCTTCTTAATATTCTTATTTGGCTTGTACAAATTTGTAAGCTCTCAAACCATCATATTTAAGCTTCTTATTACTAGTATTTACTAGAAGTACAAGTTGATGATCTTGAAATTAAAGATAAACATAACCAAAAACCCTAATCTCAAACAAAACAAACACTAAATATAACTATATTATGTGTTGATTTATTAGATTTGTGATAGCTAGTTAGTCTAATCTTGTTGTTTATGTTGATCATGCTAGAACAAGTTGTGTAAAAAAATGGGATTATGATGATCTTGATACTTATATATTGTAGTAATCTATAAGCATGTTACTCTTGCTATGTTAAACTTGAAAATATGATTTAAACATGATTATGTTTAAATCATGCAAGATCATCATCCCTAAAATCATGAGCTTTACATGTGTATATAACCTTTATTATGGTTCTTGAAATATCAAATATGCAGTGGACATGAAACTTGACTTTTAAAAATTAGTAAACTTGGTATTTATATAAACAAAAGTGGACATATAAAGCTTGTTATAAAAAAAGGGTGATATATAAAAGTCTTGGTATTTTACTAACTTGGAAAATATATATATGTGAGCATGTGTGATTATTACTTTAAAAAAAATGGTTTTTTGGTAAAGCTTAACAACTTGGTGATGATTTGGAAATTGATATGTGGTTTAAATACGTTTTTGAAACGTGGAGAACGCCATAGTTTAGGGGAAACTAGGGCGATTTTTTTCTAAAAATCTAATTGCGATTAAAGTGTGATTAACGGGTGATTAACGAAGTTAAACGCGATTAGTGGTCTTAAACGTCATTATGGAAGCTTTGATGAAAATGGCAATGTCCGAAATACCTAAAAGTTCTTGTGAACTTGAAAATATATTTTTAAATAAATGGGTAAAAATAAATTACCATGTATAAGTATAATTTTTTGGCAAAAATTATATATTTTGGAAACTTATCAAGTATATGTATTTTGTGCTACGTGTATGTGCTTAGATACCTTTAGGGTGATCAAAATAATACACTCATAATTACAAGAAATACTTGTATGTAACAAGTATAAAAAGACACCAAAAATACATATACATGTTTCCTACATGTTCCAAAGAAATGCTATTAAACGGATGAATAAAGAAATGGTCGAAACGGTAATACATAACACTCGACACGACAATTGGGCGTATCGACATCGCGAGAAAAATTACTACAATGTCGAGTCTAAAAATAACATATTTTTTTAGACACTTAAAGATCACAAATCTATGAGGCCGATAACAATAATCCGGAAAGTCGAAAAACTATAAAAATTACCAAGTATTTTCATATGAAAAATGAACATTTTAAAAGTTTACATACTTGGTAAATTTTTGAGTAAAATGCAAGATTATTTCTAATGGGCTCAAAAAACTAGTTATGGGCTAGGCCCAAATTCTTTATAACATGGGCAAAGGCCCAAAGACAAAATTCATGGGCAAAGGCCCAATAGTGATAAATCATGGGCTAAGACCCAGTATCAATAAAACATGGGCTCGACCCAATGACAATAAAACATGGGCTCGGCCCAATGACAATAAAACATGGGCTCGGCCCAATGACAATAAAACATGGGCTCGGCCCAATAACATAGATAACATGGGCTCGACCCAATAACATTAAAACATGGGTTAGACCCAATAACATAGATAACATGGGCTCGGCCCAATAACATTAAAACATGGGTTAGGCCAATAACATAGATGACATGGGCTCGGCCCAATGACATGGGCTCGACTCAATGACATGAGCAAAGGCTCAATGACATGCGTGCGCGGCACGAGGACATGTGAAGGGTGAAGCCCGTTCACACAAAATTCAATACACATAGAATACATGTATACACTTATGAATTCAATATATATAACAATCGAGCGAGTAACTACCAACGCTCTAAAAAAATACAAAGTGGTTCCAACAACGCCAAGCGATAACATAATAAAGAATTCAAGATGAACAACTTGTACGAGGTCCGATAAGACCTAGTGTCTAATCAAGTTACTGCACACGTAGGTTATTTACGCGTACGGACGCGTACCTACGGTATTACATAATACGGAACGCAAATTTGTGAGTTCATGTCCCTCCTTTCAATGATTTCAATGTTTTGTTTTTAAAACAATCAAGGGGAAATACATGTTACAACTATGGGTATGTTAGCTATGGGTTTAGATGATAACACGATCAATGTACATAAGTAGGATGATGACATAGTAACCATTAATCACTTAGTGTCACGGCCCCCAACCCGGTTTGACCCGTTTCAGGAGCCGCGGGACAGAAATCCCGTGGTAATTATTTAATTGAGTTTAACAGCGGAAGTTTATTATCAGGATCATTGTAAAGCTAAAATTTTCCCGATTATTATTTTATTTCACAACTCGGAATAAAACCCCAGTAATTTACAATAACATGATTTCACTGAGAAGTCTTTGTTTTTTACAAAACATATTTCTTTATTTTATAATGAGCCACTTTCTTAAGCTTGAAATGTTTCCCAGCACTTTTCCTGAATTACAATAGATCACCTGAAACATGTTTGAAAAAGGTTTTGTCAGCGGAAAATACTGAGTGAATCATTCTATTTATTAAAATGACTCGTTATTATAATTTACAGTATTAAGAGAGATTACAATGTTTCTGATATCTACCAATTACCCACAGTATTTGTCACTCGACCGGATCAGTGACTATGGTCATACCACTATTGGCTGCCCCAATAGTGACGAATATCACAATTTTTAGGTTCGCCCACCTAATGTGATAAAACAACAGTAATGTATACAAAACCCCACATACTGGCTGTAACTTGGTGATTACATAAACTTAATCACTGTAATTATAACCTTTGAAAATAAACATGCTTTTGCAATTTGATAAAAAAAGAATGACTCACATTGCAGATTTAATACGGACAGAATATGGATTAGCCTTGTTAACCTAATTTAAATAACAATGCCCACAAAACCGGGTTAGTAATCAATACAGCAGTTACGGTAACTCACGAGATCAAATTCTCACAACGAATGACAAAGTGTGATACATAAACATCCATCGAATTAACGATGAACGACAAAGTATAACCCTAATGTGGGCGGCACTTAAACATCCATTGGATATATTGATCGGTCAGAAAATGAATCGTAATAGCGATCGAGTTAATACCCTGATTGCGGCAGCACTTCGTGATTAGTGTGTGTTGTGGACTGTTTTGGTTGTAACTCAGGCTACGTAGAACGAATTTGAGTCGTTCCAAAGACAGAATTCAAGTCCCAATGTCGGCTATTTATAGCCAAATTTTGACCCTCGTCGCGTGACGCGAGGGGTACCCCCATGGGCGTCGCGTGACGCGAGGGGTAACCTATGTTCATAGGGTAGGTTTTTGTGTGTGTAGGCTGGCTGAGTCGACAGAATTTTAAAATTCGAAGTTGACAGCTAGTTATTGTGATAAACGTCAACTAGGGTTTATCCCCCCCTGAGTTTTAGGGGCCCTGATCCTGATTCCGATTGTTCTGAAAATTTTTTAGGGTTAGTGTAGAATTACTTGGGTGTCTTAATTAGGGTTTCCTTAATAGCTAATTACCATACTAAGTATTGATTTTAGTGAGAGTTGTTACATCCTCCCCACCTTTAAGAAAAATCTCGTCCTCGAGATTCACTGAAATAGATGAGGATATTTCCGCTTCATTTCTGATTCCAGCTCCCAAGTGTATTCTGGTCCTCTTTTTGAATCCCATTTTACTTTGACTAGCACTAGTCGCTTGTGTTTGAGAAACTTGACTTTCTTGTCTTCTATTCGTAGGGGTTTCTCTACGAATTTCAGTTTTTCGTTTACCTCTACATCTTGAAGAGGTACTACCAGAGATTCGTCTGAGATGCATTTCTTAAGATTGGATACATGGAATACATCATGTACCCCAGCTAATTCTTCTGGTAGTTGTAAACGATAAGCTACTGGTCCTATTTGTTGGATCACTGGGAATGGTCCAACATATCTTGGACTCAGTTTTCCTTTCTTACCAAATCGTACTACTCCTTTCCAAGGAGAAACTTTCAATAATACTTTGTCTCCGACTTGAAATTCTAATGGTTTGCGACGATTGTCTGCATAGCTCTTCTGACGATCTCGAGCCGTTTTCAGTCTTTCCTTGAGCTGATTTATCTTGTTAGTGGTTTCTTGTACAATCTCAGGACCTGATAATTGACTTTCTCCTATTTCTGCCCAACAAACTGGGGTTCTGCACTTGCGTCCATACAGTGCTTCGAATGGAGCAGCTTCGATACTTGAATGATAACTATTGTTATAGGAGAATTCAATTAATGGTAAATGGTTATCCCAATTACCACCAAAGTCGATTACACATGCGCGGAGCATGTCTTCCAAGGTTTGTATCGTCCTTTCACTTTGTCCGTCCGTTTGAGGATGATATGCGGTACTTAAATTGAGTCGGGTTCCCATTGCTTCTTGGAAACTTGTCCAGAAACGGGAAGTGAAGCGACTATCTCTATCCGATACAATGGAGAGTGGAACTCCATGTAAGGATACTATTTCATCTACGTACAACTTGGCTAACCTTTCCATGCTAAAGGTTTCCTTCATTGGTAGAAAATGTGCTGATTTGGTTAATCGATCCACAATAACCCAAATAGCATCATTACCTTTTCTGGTTTTGGGTAACTTAGTAACAAAGTCCATTGTTATGAGTTCCCATTTCCATACAGGCATTTCTAACTGTTGTAGTAGTCCTGAAGGTTTCTGGTGTTCAGCCTTAACTTGTGAACAAGTAAGACACTTAGATACATATTCAGCTATATCCTTTTTCATTCCTATCCACCAGAAATTATTCCTTAAATCTTGATACATCTTATTGTTTCCTGGGTGTACGGTATACCTAGATTTATGAGCTTCTTCTAATATTTTATTTCTTAATTCTCCCTGCTTAGGTACCCAAATTCGTTTCTTGTGGAATCTCCAAATTTCATCCTTTCCTTTCTCTAATTCTTTTAGGTAACCTTTCATTCCTTCAGAATCGTCCTTGATTGCCATTTCCTGAACGTTCCTCAATTGTTTCATTAAATCTAATTGTAGATTTAATCTAAGAGCACGGACTCGCTTTTGCTTTTCATGATATTTACGACTCAAGGCGTCTGCGACTACGTTCGCCTTCCCTACGTGATATTGAATATCACAGTCGTAATTGCTTAGGATTTCCATCCACCTTCTTTGCCTCATATTTAACTCTTTTTGCCCAAATATGTACCTTAAACTTTTATGAACTGTATAGATAGTAAACTTACTTCCATACAGATAATGTCTCCAGATAAGGGCAAAAATTATGGCTCCTAATTCTAGGTCATGAGTCGTATAATTTTCCTCGTGCTTTTTCAACTGCCTAGAGGCATACGCAATTACCTTCTTGCGTTGCATTAACACGCATCCATATCCTAATTTTGAAGCATCACAGTAGACTTCAAAGTCTTCTGTTCCTTCGGGTAAAGCTAAAATTGGAGCATTTGTCAATCTGTGCTTTAGAATTTTAAAAGCTTCTTCTTGTCTATGTCCCCATTCAAACTTAGCGGCTTTACAGGTCAATTTCGTTAAAGGTACAACTATCTTAGAGAAATCCTTAATAAATTGTCTATAGTATCCAGCTAAGCCTAGAAAACTTCTAATTTCCATAGCTGTTTGCGGAACTTTCCATTTGGTGATTGCTTCTATTTTAGAAGGATCTACGTGAATTCCTTCGTGATTCACCATATGTCCTAAAAATTGTACTTCCTGTAGCCAGAATTCACACTTCAAGAATTTGGCATAAAGCTTTTCCTTTCTTAACAAAGTTAAGAGTGTATGCAGGTGCTTACAATGTTCTTCTTGACTTTTGGAATAAATAAGTATATCGTCGATGAATACGATTACAAATTTATCCAAATATGGTTTACAGATTCGATTCATCATGTCCATAAACGCTGCTGGGGCATTTATTAGTCCAAAGGGCATGACTGTAAACTCATAATGACCATACCTAGTTCTGAAAGCAGTTTTAGGTATGTCTTCCTCTTGTACTTTCAACTGGTGATATCCAGATCTTAAGTCTATCTTAGAGAAATACCTAGCTCCTTGCAATTGATAAAAAAGATCATCAATCCTAGGTAATGGGTATCGATTCTTAATTGTTACCTTATTCAGTTCTCTATAATCGATACACATTCTCATCGATCCATCTTTCTTTTTCACAAATAACACTGGTGCACCCCAAGGGGATGAACTAGGTTGTATAAATCCTTTGCTTAGTAATTCATCTAACTGCTTTTTCAATTCTAGCATTTCGGTGGGTGCTAATCGATAAGGTGCCTTAGCTATTGGTGTAGTACCTGGAATTAGATGAATTCTAAACTCTACTTCCCTGTCAGGTGGTAACCCAGGTAATTCTTCTGGAAAGACATCTGGGTATTCTGAAACTATAGGGATGTTCTGGAGTTCCTTACTTTTAGTGTTAATGATTACAGAAATCATATACACCATTTCTTGTTTTCTTGAATAACTAGCCAACTTCATTACTGAAATGAATTTCAGTGGCTTTCGAGGTTTATCTCCTGTAATCATGATTACTTCTCCAGTAGGTGCTTAAATTTCTATAGAGTTTTATCACAAATGATTTGAGCATGGTTGGCTATTAACCAATCCATTCCTAACACAACATCAAATTCAGCTAATTTCATAGGTAATAGGTTTGCAGCAAATTTATGACTTGAAAGTTCTATTTCTACCTTTTGCAAAACCTGATTGATTTTAACTGAATTCCCATCTGCGGTTTCGACTGTAAAAATCTGCCTAATGTGTGTTAATGGTAACTTAAGCTCTTGGCAGAATAAAGTATTGATAAAACTTTGGTTTGCACCAGAGTCAAATAATACTTTTGCATAAACGTTATGAACTAAGAATGTACCGGCTATCACATCTGGAATGAGCTCTGCTTCTTGAGTGGTTAGCTGGAATGCTCTGATATTCTTCTTAGTAACTCCTTCAGTCGCCTTGGGTTTGTTGTCTACTGGTTTGACTAATTTAGGACATTCTGTTTTGAAATGTCCGGCTTCTCCACAATTGTAACAAATTATGGATTTCTTTCTCCAGTTTTCTTCACGATGTCCTATAGTTTTGCAAAAATTGCAAGTTATATTACATCTTCCATAATGTTTCTTTTTGCAAGTCTTGCAGAATGGCATAGTTGAAGATTGCCTTGCTCCTCTTTTCTTGAAATTACTACTATTACCCACCCGAAATCCTTGGGTAATTTTCTGAGCTAGTTCCTTTTTCCTGTCTTCATCTCTTGTGCGTACCAATTCATCAGTTAGAGTGTTAGCTAATTCTACTGCATCGTCAATAGTGCGAGGTCTCGCAGCTTTAACGATATTGCGAATTTCGCTAATTAATCCCCAAATGTAGCGAGAAATGAGTACCGGTTCTGGCGAAGCCTGTGTTGGTACCACTCTAGCATATTCAAAGAATGTCGAAGTATAACCGCGACAGTCTACACCTATCATCCGATGATTTAGGAACTTATTTGTCATTTGTTCCTTTTCATACTCAGGACAGAATTTTCTTTCTACAAGATTCTTAAATTCTTCCCAAGTCATAGCATAAGCCCTATTTCTTCCTTTAGCTTGTAACACAGTGTTCCACCATTCGAGTGCTCCTTCTTTAAAAAGATTTGATGCGTACATGACCTGATCATCTTTGGCACACTTACTTATTGTAATTACTGCTTCGGTTTTCTCTAACCAACACAGTGATGCAGTTGCCCCTTCATTGCCTGCAAATTCAGTAGGTTTACAAGCAAGGAATTCTTTGAAAGTGCAACCAGGTGTTGCAGCTTTCAGTTTCTTAGGGAGCGGTGTGTGTTGGGATTCATTATCATGATTAACATGATTATTGCCCACGTTTAAACTATTACTGAAGTTATCTTCAGAAATACGTTTACTAGGAACAATATGTTGCGGTTCGATTGGACTTTTTACAGCAGCAACGAATGCTGGAATAGCATTGGCTATCCCTTGAGCAACAATATTTTCGATATCTTGCCTAGTCATATATTGATCCCCTAGATGTTGCTCTGACTGATTAACCTCATTTACCGGTTCATTACCAAGGTTTACCATCTGGATATATATATATAATTTTTATTAGTATCTAATAAGTAGCAATTATACACAAACAATCAGACAATTTACAATACATGTATAGTCAAAACTATCGATTTCTCGATTCCATTTTATATCTGTTATAGTATGCATCACTACACACCAATATCTTACAAAGTTTTATTCGTAGTTATGTTACAGACTGATTTCACTATTACTTTTACTATTATACAACCACAGTTTTACCAACCTCCTATCTCTCGTCACTTGTTGTCCTAAAAACGAAGCTCCCTTTCATCATACTTCCAGGCAATTTGTCCCCCTATCTCCCTGATTCTACTTCCTGCATCCATCAATTCTTCACCATAATGGAGAAGTTCAGCCATATTTTCGTTACTCATTGGTGGATTAGGTAGGGGTTCTGGATCGAATTGTGGAAGAAAGGAATAAGGATCGTTGACAATATTTTGAAATTGTCAATCATCCGTCCACCATTCGTCCATTCCTACAGGCTGGGAGTGGACTATTGGTTCTGGGATTGCTGGTTCAAAATTCATAGGGAATTGATTTTCAATAGGATAGGTAAAAACATTAGTATTGACAGGCTGAATACTCTCACAGCTTGCCAATAGAAAATCTATTTCCTCCTGAAAAGTTATTCCCTGGTTTTGTTTGGAGCTCTCTCCAATTTCCATCTGAGTTGGTCTAGAACCTTGTCCAACTTCCATTTCTATTTCCTTAGAATATTCCTCAAACTGTATTTCCATTTGCCTAGAATCTTCCTTGACTTCAGTTTCCATCTCTTGCTGTTTAGAACTTTCCTTGGTTACAGTTTCTTTTCCTTTTTCTAAAGGATTGTTTATTTTAGGAAGTTTCGTAGCTGGCTTTTTCCTACGTATACGACTTCCCCAGACGTAATTCTTTCTTTTCTTTCGTTTTGGCTTTTCCAAAGGTGGAGCTTTGAATTCTACAGGTTGTTCCACATCAGGAAAGTATCCAGTAATTTCTTTGGAAACTTCTATATTCACCGGGTAAAGATTGAGGTTCTGAAAGGCTTCAGATATTTCACTCATGCTGATGTAGCATATATGCAATGCATTAAATACTAAGTTAAAATCTTATAATAAATTTCATAAATAACTTTTAAAATTTATTGCATACTGTGTACTAATTTATTACAAAGATAACTGGAAAACATACTAAGGTTTATTGTAATTTATTTATGTATTGCATAAGGTTTCTAGATTGTAGGGGATAAGATACTAAGATTTGAGTTAAAATATTAAAGATTTGCATTTTCTGCTACTGTGGCTAGCATATACAAATTTGCCCATTTCTCATCTAGCTTGTCTTCCCAAGGTGATTTATTGATTAATTCCTGTGTTTCCTTTTTAATCTTCTTTTCTCGGATTTGCTCTTTACTTTTCTTAATAATCATACTCCTTTTTCTAGGAGAAAGTGGTTTCTCATATTGTGCTTTTCGCACAAATATTCCTTCTTCAGGAATTGCAGGGAGTTTTGAAGATTTAGTTTGGGATGAACTTCCCTTCTCGTTGACTGACCTATCTAATTTAAGATAGATATTTGACAGCTTTTGCTTACTCATACTGTAACTAACAAATAGTCAGTTAATAAAATACATAATCACATAATAGTAATCAGGAAAAATTAAGTATTTCTAAATACTTAATTAGCTTAACTCAGTGGCTCTAATACCACCTTATTTCTGTCACGGCCCCTGACCCGGTTTGACCCGTTTCAGGAGCCGCGGGACAGAAATCCCGTGGTAATTGTTTAATTGAGTTTAACAGCGGAAGTTTATTATCAGGATCATTGTAAGCTAAAATTTTCCCGATTATTATTTTATTTCACAACTCGGAATAAAACCCAAGTAATTTACAATAACATGATTTCACTGAGAAATGTTTGTTTTTACAAAACATATTTCTTTATTTTATAATGAGCCACTTTCTTAAGCTTAAAATGTTTCCCAGCACTTTTCCTGAATTACAATAGATCACCTGAAACATGTTTGAAAAAGGTTTTGTCAGCGGGAAATACTGAGTGAATCATTCTATTTATTAAAATGACTCGTTTATTATAATTTACAGTATTATGAGAGATTACAATGTTTCTGATATCTACCAATTACCCACAGTATTTGTCACTCGACCGGATCTGTGACTATGGTCATACCACTATTGGCTGCCCCAATAGTGACGAATATCACAATTTTTAGGTTCGCCCACCTAATGTGATAAAACAGAAGTAATGTATACAAAACCCCACATACTGGCTGTAACTTGGTGATTACATAAACTTAATCACTGTAATTATAACCTTTGAAAATAAACATGCTTTTGCAATTTGATAAAAAGAGAATGACTCACATTGCAGATTTAATACGGACAGAATATGGATTAGCCTTGTTAACCTAATTTAAATAACAATGCCCACAAAACCGGGTTAGTAATCAATACAGCAGTTACGATAACTCACGAGATCAAATTCTCACAACGAATGACAAAGTGCGATACTTAAACATCCATCAAATTAACGATGAACGACAAAGTATAACCCTAATGTGGACGGCACTTAAACATCCATTGGATATATTGATCAGTCGGAAAATGAATCGTAATAGCGATCGAGTTAATACCCTGATTGCGGCAGCACTTCGTGATTAGTGTGTGTTGTGGACTGTTTTGGTTGTAACTCAGGCTACGTAGAACGAATTTGAGTCGTTCCAAAGACAGAATTCAAGTCCCAAGGTCGGTTATTTATAGCCAAATTTTGACCCTCGTCGCGTGACGCGAGGGGTACCCCCATGGGCGTCGCGTGACGCGAGGGGTAACCTATGTTCATAGGGTAGGTTTTTGTGTGTGTAGGCTGGCTGAGTCGACAGAATTTTAAAATTCGAAGTTGACAGCTAGTTATTGTGATAAACATCAACTAGGGTTTATCCCCCCTGAGTTTTAGGGGCCCTGATCCTGATTCCGATTGTTCTGAAAATTTTTTAGGGTTAGTGCAGAATTACTTGGGTGTCTCAATTAGGGTTTCCTTAATAGCTAATTACCATACTAAGTATTGATTTTAGTGAGAGTTGTTACACTTAGTGACCAAGGTGCAAAAGGTGTAGATCTATTGAGCTTTAGACACGCTCCACTCCTGGTTGGTATACCCTGGAGTGCTTTTGTGATCCCAATGATGTCAAAGTTGTCTCGGGTTGGTTACGTACTTATGGTACATAATGTCAGGGGGCTCGCTACCCACTGATGGATCCTTAAACTCCATAAATGCTATTAACATACACGAAAACAAACTTGATAACATTACAAAAACGATTTCAAAAGTATGACAAAATGACAAAAGGTTTTCATTGTGGCACCATAACATGAGGATCTATCACGCGAGCTCAATCATAAGTAACGGATATGGATCAATACATGGTTTGTCTATAAGGAATAGACTCGAAACATTAGGAAGTACATGTGAAACACGAGAACAAAAACAACATGAGATTTAGTGATTATATATATAATGTATTTATATATGCGTTGTACGGAATATTTTGCCAAGAACGAAAGTACCTTCGACTACGAGTTCTATTATTACAATTAACTCACGCGATGAGAATGACGACCTCGTGTCTATTACGAAGCTTATGGCAGACGTGGTTCCTAAGTGAGACCCTAAAGCATTGATCCAGTGGAAGATGGTTGTTTTCCCTCGGATGGGTATATGTCTGGCTTCGGTAGTGGCGACGAGGCGGAGGTGGCAGCCTTGGACAACAACTCTAATAGTGGGACGAGGTCCCTGAGGCTCATACTAATCATGATTGTTACACTCTCATCCAGAAAAGGAAGATGAAGTACTCATCTTAAAGGTGCCCCTCCGGTTGCTATTGTTGCGGATTCTCTCTACTTCTATTTTGTCTAACGTTGTGCCCTTTCACGAATAATGACAATGGGCGTTAGCACGTGTACCATCACAAAGGTCCCTTCTACGTTAAAGGTAGGCAGACAGTAGTGTCCCCTCTCTGACTGATCGGCTGCTTTGAACGAGAGAATGCTAGGGTGACCATGTAAGACAATTTATTATTACGGGGGCCCACGTAATAACAACTTGTAGTGCATGGGAATCCTAGTGGGCTCTGCAGGTCAAGCTAATGATCACATCCATTCGAAATTCTTAAGTTGTTCAAGTTTCTATTTAGTAAGAACACTAACCGGGATGGTTACTATAACACTCTACGATACAGGAGGACCACACGTATTATTCACACCTGACATTCGATCTATAACTCGAGTCGTTCGAGACTAGTCGTCGAAAGCAAACAAAACTTGTTGGCCACTCATGCAGGATTTTCCTCAACATTTTCGGAATTCTTATACATGGGTTGGTTCTTTGGTGTCTATGACACCTTACCTTATCTTAGTTATCGGAAATGATTACATTAAACTCCATCGTTTAACATTTGTCTTATTCTAAGGGATGATATGGCATGAGCCATGCTACAACCCCTTCCTTGCATTTTATCTGACGTCTATGAAAGTCATAACAATTTTGTTGGAGCTCGTGGAGCTCAAGGGATATCAATGTATTCGTCACCCGGGTTAGTGCGGCGAAGGATCTTCCTACCTTGGACAATCGAGGCCCACAAGGTAGGGAATACATACTGTAAGGATGGAGATGACCGTTGGGTCTCTCTTCCCCAATGAATTACCTCTTCCCCCTAGGCATTTGGCTAATACACGTAGGTGGTACTACGCATTTTGGGTTGCGATTATTCATATTATCATGGTTTCAAACATGTATGAACAATGAGATCTTGAGGTTTCCATGACCAATTATATTCTATATCCTTAGACGCATGGTAGGCTATATCTCTCTGAATATAAGTCTAGACCTTTTGATACAATGTATCAAAAATAACATGGCGCCGAAAAGAAAATCTACGCGCAAAAACGGTCAGTTAATCAACACGCTACTAGTAAAGTCGAACTTGAGTTTCTATGGAACAACATGAGGTTGCGGAGATTGCACAACATGGGGTTGTTGAGTCGACACTAATGATAGTACTGATGTTACCAGCAGCTCAAGTGGTTCAAATTCTGATGGGACGAGAACGAGTGGCAGTGCCACACTTGGAGATGCTAACACACCAGATTGCAATTCTAAGGCATCTCCGGATTACAAGCCGCGAGACCTCATCAATACGAGAGGTGTGGTAAGTTATGCCTGCTAAATAAAGACAATTTAGTCAGTTAACCGTGCTAGTAAATGTATTCCTAAGTAAATGATTTGGTAAACGAATAGTCATCTGTTGAGGGAGACGATAACTTGGTGGAATCTCCAAGTGCAAACAATAGGGAGTAATACAACAAAGAGGTTATTGTGGGAAGAACTCAAGGATCTTACGCGAGAATAGTATTGCTTGCTAGTGGTAAATTCCAAGGTTGGAAACCAAACTCTAGGACTCGATCATGATTAGAACCAATGTTATTGGTTACCCCCAACGCTGCTACGATCTCCCAAGGATTGTTGCATACTAGATAACACCCGAATCCAAACGCATCGAGCGCTACATTTGGGGTTTAGCCCTGAGATACGAAGCTGACATCAAGAAGTATGGTAATAACTTGTCAAAATTCTGAGTGAGATAAGTGAAACTCTCACAATGAGTTAGATATACTCAACAAAAGAACCAGGAGATTTTAACGATGGTAACGAGATCACTATAAGCCATGGATGTTTAATGACGAATCAAGCAAGTGAATAAGTAAGTGTATGGATAGAACTATGAATACTCCCCATAATCCCGTTGTTGCCATGGGTACGTTGTACTCTACAACCAGTATGTATCAATTCTTTGGATACCAACGTCGGCTTAACTTAGTGTCTTTAGCTACTAAGCATATACACGAAATATATTCATGTAGGTTAGACATGTCTTACTCTATCCAGTTAGCTAACGGGGAATTAGCAGGGTCATGTGAAGTTATTAAGGGTCACCGATACATTTCCTATTAACCGACTCGTTGCATTCATTTTGTTCGATACCAGTGTCGGTATTAGTTGCATCCCCAAAGAATTCGAAATATACTTGGCCTGGAGCCAAGTAAACTAGACATCCCTCACTCCATAGGATTGTCCAACGATAAATTCGTTGAGTCTGGAGAAGACGTTAACGAACGCGCACTCGAACTTCGAGCACAAAAATTTAATATCGACCTTTCACCCATTCAATTGGGTTGTTACGACACAGTTTTTGACGTAGACTAGTTATCCGATAACCAAGCCATAGCCATATGTCATGAGGAGATCATTCACATACCCCTATCCGACGAGAGAACATCTTTTAGTGCTCGGGGAGAATCAAGACACACCACTACGAATTATTAGCTTCATGAAGGCTTAAAAATGTTTGAGGAAAGGATGTGTCACTTTTTTTTGCCCATGTGGTGGACAAGAAGGCCGAGGAGCGCAAGGTGGTAGGCATACCTGTAGTGAAGGAATACCCCTAAGTCTTTCCAGAAGACTTGCCGGGACTGCCTCCCCAACGACAAGTGAAATTCCGTATCGATCTAGTGCCAGGAGCGGCACTGGTGGCAAAAGCTCTGTATAGACTGGCGCCATCAGAGATGCAGGAATTATCTACTTAGCTTCAGGAACTTCTTGACAAGGATTCATTAGACCGAGTTTCTCGCCTTGGGGAGCTCTGGTGTTATTTGTCAAGAAGAAGGATGGAACCTTTCGGAGGTGCATAGATTACAGAGAACTAAACAAGATAACTATCAAGAATCGGTATCCTTTACTGAGGATCGATGACTTGTTCGATCAATTACAAGGTTCCAACTTTTATTCCAAGATATATCATCAGCTGAGGATTTAAGACGAAAGCAATAGTAAGACAGCGTTTAGGACTCGCTATGGGCATTACGAGTTCCTTGTTGTGCCTTTCGGCTTAACAAACGCTCTCGCTGTATTCATGGACTTGATGAATCGGGTATGTAAACCGTACCTCGACAAGTTCGTGATCGTATTCATTGATGACATTTTAATATACTCACGAACAGAGGCGGAACACGAACAACAATTGAGAACTATTCTGGAGTTGCTTAAGAAAGAATAATTGTATGCCAAGTTCTCTAAATGCGAATATTGGATTCGTGAAGTACAAATTCTCGGTCATGTGGTGAACGAGAACGGAGTACATGTTGACCCAGCTAAGATAGAGGCCATAAAGAACTGGAACACTATGACAACTGGCACAAAACCGGTAATTTCCGTACAATTTAATTAATATTTGATAACTACAATTATGTGCTTAAATGTCAACATTGTCTGATTACATACTATACAAGTGAATTCATGCACGTTTTATACTACAAGATATTGCTTTATGCGTTAATGAACAGCGTTGCATCAGAAATACTAGTAAACTTACCGGTAAGACACATTGTGTCAACAATTCTGCAGAAAGTAGTTAGACAATAGAGTTGAGTTGGAGCCTAGGTGTACGTCCAACGTCAAGAATACATTAAAACCCAAGAGTACATACAAGGGTTAACATATAGACTTTCCGGAAGCTAAAATACGCATTGAAAAGCACCCCGAAATACACTTTAAATGCTGAATTTTATACATTTTAGCAAAATTCAGCATTTTAACAAGATTTTACCATGCAAAAACATGACTAAATGGTCCTGAATACTTTCCTAAGGGTCGGGAATGGAAAGGGTCACAAAAGGATACTTAAAGGACACTAAACGGTGCAATTTAGCACTTTAACGAACCGGTATCTAACCGAACAACCGGACATTACCCGGAACACCAAAATATAGCTAGAAGCATTGTTTTACTTTTTCTGAGCTAGTTATGGTTCCCAAACACTTTAATATACTACATAATACATTCTATACATAAAACACTACACTTTTACCTTTAACTTCCACTAAATTACCTACTTACCATTTAACTTTACATTTAACCCCCCCCCCACCCCACACATACACACATATGGTAATCGACCCAAAGAGTGGCCCCACTCCAAGATTTACATAATCCCTTGATACCCCATGAGATCTTGATTAGATATGAGAAGATAGTGTTTGTACTATAAGAAACATTAGGACCATTGGATAAAACTCTAAGTTGGATTATAAGTAACCTTAACATCTCACCATCTTCACCACTCCATCTCTTCTCCTCCTCCCACAAAGCTCTCGGTGGAAACCCCCTTCCCCACCATCACCATTTTCGATCATCATTCAATACAATCCATGGTTATCTCAAGGTGTCACAAGGTGTCTAAGGAAGTGTGGAACTCTCGGATCTTGAAGGACCTCCTTTGTTTGCTTTTATCCATTCGATTTTCACCATCGTTCTTCCCTAGCTTGAAGCTAGTAGTTAGATTCTTATTAACCTTGTTTACTTCCATTTTGATTGGTTAAAAGATATATTATGATGAAAATCACTAGAACCATAAAAGACATAAACTTGAATCTTGAAACATAAGATGAAATATGAAATCTTGTGAAATGATGTTGTTTAGTACATGAATGGTGTTTGCTTGTTGATTACTAGAAATATTGATGTTGATCACTACATAGAGCTTGCTTGACTGTGATTGAACACTTGATCTAGCAAGTTAGAGGATGATTATGTGTTAACACAAGAAGATCATCCTCATACATAGACATAGACATGAACTTGAAAACAAAATGATTCCTTGAAAAGTAATAAACAAAGTGAGCAAGTAAACTTATAGATCCAAGATTTATGAATGACTTTCCAAGAAAACCAAGTTCAAAATATGATTTTTGAAAGATCATGGCTTTTACTTAAACTTACACTAATTTTTAGTGGAAAAAAGAGTGTAGAGATACTAGTGAAACAACGAGATGTTATAAATAAACATTTTTGTAAAAAGTGATTACAAGTTGTAAACACTTAGTTTCCTTAAGAATGAGATTTTTAAAGGAATAAACACACTTTTAAGGGTAACTAAACCTACTAAATAAAATGGTAAGTTCCTACAAGTTTTTACAAAAACTTCAAGTTCATGATGTAGTGAAATTTACTTGATTTTGACACTCAGTAAGTGTTGAATGAGTTGTTGAAGTTTGATGATGATTTTAAAGAAAATAAATACATGTTTTGAAAACATGGGAAACCTCCATTTTTAGGGGAAACTATGTCAAAATTTTTATAAATTTTGACACTTAGAAAAATATAAGTTTTTGAGAAACTTATTCCCTAAAAATGTATCTAAAAATGTTTACCAAGGTTTCCCTAATTTTTATGTAAACTTTAAGTTAAGAAATGATGATTTCTTCAAGATAAAAATTGATATTAAGTATGTATATTTTTGAGGAAAATATATATATTTATTGATCACCAAATTTTGTTCTAAGTGTATGTAGTATGTATTATATGTGATAGTGTATTAGGACTTGAAATACACTAAATACTCCTAAGGAGTAAAAATACAAAATACACATACAACATGCCTAGACAAATACAAGAAAATATATTTATGAAAATATATTTCTTCATAGAATAAATAACTTGGACAAGTTATGAACATGAAATGAAGTTTTTGGACAAAATACATAATTCGGGTGAAAAATACAAGATACTTGTATTTATTTTTGAGAAAATAATATAAGTAAGATACATAGTTAAAAATATAAATTATTTTTAACACACAAAGAACAAATACATAAAAGATGGTGACTTGTACTTGTGCGATACAAGTCTAGTGACTAACGTTAATAAAACACGTTTAGGTCACGACGCTATATAAGCAAACCCGGTGAATTTTACGACGCAAGGAACACAAAGTTGTGAGTTCATGCTCCCCCTTTTCTTTTAACTGTTTTCAGTTTTATAACTTCGGGGGTGAAGTACATGTTACTAAATGTTTACAGAAAAGTGAGTTGTGTCCCCACTTTTAAATTTTTACATACATTTTAAACTTGGGGAAAACACATGTGTTATGGTATGATGGATACAAGAACTAAGGAATGATAATAGAAATAGTGTCACGAATAGGGTACCAGAAGCACCATTAATCGTGTACATACTAAGACCGCAGAACAAAAGGTTAGATCTAATGGGTTTTCAGGCAGCCACACTCTTGGTGAAAACTAGTACCAAGTAGTGCTTTTGTGTCTCAGTCGTGAATCGACAACTAGAAAAATGCCTATGGTTTGGATGCTTCCTATGTCGTGTCACATGTTAATGGCCTTGCAACCCATTAACAACTCGATACTTACAGAAATACTTGATTGATACAAATTACATACCATGTTTTCATACAAAGTATACAAACTTTCAATACAAAAACTGCATGAATTCATACCAACATTATGTTGACGTTTTTCCAAAAACTCACATGTATTTCAGGTAACTAAAGTGGATGTGCGCGCGGTCATACTCTTGCTCTGGATGTTGTTTATGTTTGTCTTTGAATAATGTTGTAGACTTTTCAGACAACGTTTGTGATGTGATGTAAACTCCAACTTAAACTATGTTTTCAGTCATGTAATGTTATTGGTATTTGAAGTTATTTTTACGAGCATGTAGTATGTTTACCTTTCGTATGCAATGAGAACCTTTCATGATCACACCTCGTGCTTCCGCCTAAGAAAGGGGTGTGACAGATTGGTATCAGAGCTGCGATTGTAGTGAACCAGGATTCCTTCTCGAGTCTAGTCTACAATCTCTAGGATCCTTTCACGAAAACAATTTTTCCAAAGAGTTTTCATTGCATAAAACTTTCTGCGACATCGATTTCCTGAAACTGTTTACAAGGAGTCAAGAAAAGACACTACGAGACTTAGGGTGCACTGGAGTAGCACTTGTCTTTGATTAAGAATTACTTGCGATTATGTGTGATAATTGATATTTACATATACTAGAAATAGAATATCTCAGGTACTCGTGACTTTACCTGAAAGCAGTGGCCTATCTGAAGGAAGTAATATGAGGATGAGACGAACTGTGCGGACTGTGCAAAGAGTTACGTAATTATGGATGCATACATAATAATGGAATTCAGTGCACAGAAACCACAGCAAGTCTCGTCACGTATAGATCCCTTCAATACAGGAAAAGGTCAAATGTGAACACCCTTCCCCCAGCCTATTAAATACTCTATAGGAGTAATAATATAGGGTATAAAGACAAGAACCGCCAATGTGCAGAAAGATTGTTGGTGCATCCGTCTGTCGACTTCGTCTTGTATCGAGTCTTATATAGAACTAGATAGATCAGGGCTCGGAAATCAAGATAGTGTGAATTAGAGATAATTCCTCTTGAAATGACACTAGGTCATTTCAAGAGAAATCAGATGTTTTTAATTCTGCTTGAAGTTTACATGTTGATTTCCCCTGAATTTGTTTGGAACGAAATCAGATTTCGCTTGAAGATGTTTCAAGTGGAATCATAACTTCTATAAATAGCTGATGTTGTGTGTCATTTGTTGTAACAACCCTCATCAAAACTATTATTTATTGTATTATTTCATCCAATAGGAAACCCTAGTTGAGACACCCAAGTGATTCTGCACAAACCCTACAAATTTCAGAACAATCAGAATCAGGATCAGGGCCCCTAAAACTCAGGGGGGGGGTATTCCCTACTCAACGATTATCCTTATAAGTTACTATAAAAATCGAATTTAATCATTTCGTCGACTCAGCTAGCCTACACACACGCGACAAGACTATAGTGATTTCGTGTCCCTTACGGATCGTAAGGGAAAAAATGCTTACGGTCCGTAAGCATGTCAATTTTCGTGTATAAATAGCAGACATTGGGACTTGAATTCTGGCGATTGAACGACGATAAAATTCAAATCGTACACAGAGATATCGTCCAAATACTCTAAAAAACACACACGAATCACTAATTAGTATAGCGAGGTGCTGCTGCGATACCGGGTATTAACTCAATCACTGCTACGATTCAATGTCCGATCGATTGAAACTATCCAATGGATGTTTTAGTACTATCCTTTGTCATTTGTTGTGATTCCGACAGGATGTTTGAGTACCACCCAAATTTGGGGAATACTTTGTCATTCGTTGTGAATCCAATGGATGTTTAAGTGATTGCACTTTGTCATTCGTTGTGAGGGTTTTAATCTCGTGAGTTATCATGATTGCTGTATTAAGTTACCTACCTAGTTCGTATGCACTAGGTTACAAGGTTAAATCAATAGGCTAAGCTCTGCCTGTATAAATCTGCAATATATCAAGGATTATCTATAGACTAAACTTTGGCCATATGAATCTGCATGCTTATAATGTGAGTCGTTTTCTTTTTATCAACTGTTTTACAAAACTCCAAATTATTTTCAAAGTTATAATTACAGGGATTAAGTCTTTGTAATCACCAAGTTACAGCCAGTATGTGGGGTTTTGTATACATTACTTGATAATCTTCACCATTGGGGCAGCCAATGGGTGATATGACCATAATCACAGACACCATTGGACAATTAGAGGGCCAATGGGTCGAGTGACAAAGTACCGTGGGTAGTTGGTTTGATATCAGAAACATTGTAATCGCTCTTAATACTGTAAATTATAATAAATGTGTCGTTTTCAGTAAACTGAATGATTCACTCAGTATTTTCCGCTGACAAAACCTTTTTAAAACGCGTTTCAGGTAATTACAGTAGATTGGAGTAAAAGATGGATACGGCACTGAAAGGCATCAAGAAGTGGCTTATTTTATTAATTAAAATCAAATTAAGAAATATTGTTTTATGTAATAAAATTTATCCTTATTAAAACTACCTTTGTAAAACATGGATTTATTCCATCTATTTAATAAATAAAAATCCGGTGTTTCTAAACTCTGATATTTTTCCTAACTCACGGTCCTGATTAAATTTCCACTACAATATTTTTCAAAATAATCACCGGTACCACTGGGATGTTCGCGACTCCCGATTCCGTCCAGAGTGGGTCGGGGGTCGTGACAGAAGGTGGTATCAGAGCCACTGCTTTAAGTCTTTAGGTGTTGTGACAATAATACCTAAGTTCATATAAAAGAGTTAGGAGATTGCTATTAACTAGTAGCACACATTATAGCATTTAGACTTGAACTTAAGAAAAGATGCCTTAGTATAAACTTCAAAATAAGCTAAGTACTTATGTGAATAAATTATGATGGAAATTATAATTGGGCATGACAACAACAATGCTCTTCCCAGCAGTGGGAAAACTACTGATCAAAAAACAGCACTCTGACACGTACAAAAAAACATGAGTATCGCTGAGGTACGTTGGAACAAAATTTCACAAACCATCGGTGCACAGCCTAATTAGAGTCATAATTATTATCACTGCAAAAGGAGTCACATACCTTTGCAAATTCCCTATTTTATTTTTATTCGACATTCCCTTTGCAAATCCCTATTTTATTTTTATTCGACATTCCCTGGTAATTTCACTTAACAACGGTTATCACACGAAATTTCAGATAGAAGTTCTTATATTTCTTTCATTAAAATTCTGACTTCTGCATATAAAGAGTTGACTTTCATGTTTCTATTTCCTCTAATAGTCATCATACCATGAGGATTTATTTCATAGTAGCAAATATTGATCTATTTCATTTCTTGGTAAATCCACACATGCACTATTCATTATGCATGTGATTCATTTGATTTATGAAGACCACTGGAGGACTTCATTCCGATTTGTTATTTTATCCAAACTCAAATATCATTCCGCTTTTGTACTGTGAACCGTATTATTGCAAAACAATAACTCCTTGATATCGAGTCAATGAATTTCTTGAAAAATTTAATTTTCTTTGACATACATAGTTTCTATTGTGACCATGTCCGAACTTTCTTATTAAAACTTATTTTGTTTAAATCAAGTTCAAATTATTTGACTTGCTCACATTACATATTCATTTCAAGATTCCATATGATGGATGGAAGCTATCATATTCAAAATAGTCCCAACAAGCATTTCATTTGTTTTGAACCATAATAGGCTTGTTTAGTCTTCGACTTCATTAAATCATTTCTTTGATCACGATCACCTTGTGACAACCCTCACTAAACCAGGTATCCGTACGATTTAATTAACTATTAATTGTTGCTTAATTACTGTGCTTGACTGAGATTACTGATAAACTGCTACTTGACTGTTGATACATGTACATATCTGCATCATACTTTGATTTCCGTCACTACATTATTTACTTACTGAACTTGTGAAGGTTAAAAGGTGAAACTCCACCACACGAGAAACATGAACTTGTGTAAAAGTATTTTGACTTGTAAAATAGTATTTAAAACGAGCCGATCTACGTATGTACAAGTGGTATATTCGTAGAACCAAGTGTCGAGAAAATCATGTTTTATAAAAGTTGGGTGATATGTTAACAAATATGATTTTTTTTACAAACTACAAGTGTATAAACACTTGTGAAACGAAAGATCCGACAAAGTAACAATTTTTATAAAAGTTGTCGGGAAGTTGTAAAGGATGATTTGTTCTAAAAACGGGGTTTTTACAAGACTAAACTATTTTATACATAGATCCACTAAATATAAGGTGATCTACACTATGACTTTCGGAAAAACTACAAGTTCATGTAATAATGCGATTTTACATACTAGTCTACAAGTTTGATGTGTTGAAACTAGTTTGAAGTATCGGAAATTGATTGGTTGATTTAAAGAAGTGTTGGAATGATTTTGTAAAAGAAAATGATACGCTTGAAAGCGTGGCCACCTCCAGTTACAGGGGAAACTCTGGCGAAATTTTTCTAAAATCTAACACTTAGAATTATTTACAAGTGTTAAACTATTTTGAAATGTTTTCAAAATACATTTCGCCAAGACTTTATTTATTAAATAATCGGAGGTGGGATTTTCACAAAAACTAAACGTGATAAATATTTATTCGATAAATATATTTTTCACCACACTGTTTATGATTATTTTGTGAAAATATATAAATATTATTTTTAGAGTAAAAATAATATTTACAAACTTTGACGAACTCAAAATAATGCAAACGCTTACACGACAAACATATAAGTTACAACGGTAATTACCATTACCACTTAATCGCCAAAACGTAACTTACGCTTTGTACGGAAATATTCATAAATGCGTATTTTGTCAACGTATTATTTTTGGGAAAGTATTATGCGAAGAGAAAATATATTATTTTTGAGAAAAATAATTATATTTTGGAATGAGAAGTAAAATATATTAAGTGAGACTTAATATTATAAACACACATGTATTAATTCCCCCATCCTTGGGAAGGAGATTAACTACCAAATATATACAAGGAACAGTTGTCTAACTGTTTCCCGAAAATTAAACTATAAAGCTAAAGCACGGCCATCCGTCTAATAGAATTAGCACATGTAGGTCGTTGCACAGCTTTCGGACATTTGGAGTGCTTGATTTAGCGACGCACAGACTGTGAGTTCATGTCCCCCTTTTCTCTTAACTGTTTTCAGTTTTCTAACTGCGGGGGTGAAATACATGTTACAATGATTATGATTACTTATTACATGGTATGGTTAGCGTAAGGAGGGTTACTTTTAGATCATGTGAATGGGTAGGCGGAAACTTGAGGTCATTAATCCTCAGGGTAGGACCGAGGGGCAGGAGCGGTAGATCTATTTGGGTGTAGCGAGCCCAGTCCCAGGTCCAGCATAACGGACCTTGGGATGACTTTGTTCCCGACGCATAAATTTGCTAGGTTTGAGCCTTCCTACTTGCATTTCACACATATCAATGGCCTTGCAAACCATTGGTGATCTCTTTTTCCTTATTTGCTACATACCATGTTTTTGATAAAGATAAAGGTTTATTTACTCACTATCGCATGAACTCGCTCAACATTATTGTTGATTTTTCAACTTATATGTATTTCAGGGAATTAAAGATCTGGCACGGTATGGCATGTTTTCCGCTGCATAAGTCACCAGGGTCATCCAGGGTTCGGGGAATGTGACTCTTTCCTGGACAAGTCACAGTCCTTGAATCATGTTTATGTTATGTTTGGGTTTGTAATGTTTGGACAAGTTTATGGTTGTTGGGTGTTAACCCGTTAAGACAATGTTTTGATTTTTATTTTAATGGATGATCTTGCATATTTTTAATTCATATAGCTTTGTTATGATTAAGCTATGGTATTAAGAAGTCACACCAAATTAACCACGCTTCCGCAAAGCCAGGGTGTGACAGCTTGGTATCAGAGCTCTGATCATAGCGAACTAGGATTCCTTCTTGAGTCTAGACTATGATCACTAGGGCTCTCACGAAAACATTTTTACTGCATACCACTTAAGTCCAGATCCAAAACGTTTTTATAAACAAATGTTGAGCATATTTTATTTATTATTTTTAGGCTCAGTCTGGGAGGCTGAGGCTCGGTCTGGGAGACTGAGTCTCGGCCTGGGAGGCCGAGGCTCGATCTAATGGATCGAGGTAGTTGTCTAGTGGGACTAGGGAGTCAGTCTGGGAGGCTGGGAGAATTTGCTAGTGGGACTAGGGAGTCAGTCTGGGAGGCGGGGAAAGTTTGCTAGTGGGACTAGGGAGTCAGTCTGGGAGGCTGGGAAAGTTGGCTAGTGGGACTAGGAAGGACAGTCTGGGAGGCTGGGAGGCTAGTGGGACTAGGAGGATTATGTGATTATTACTTGGTAACTTGTGTGATTACCTGATTTACCGATTTTTGTGTATGCTTGTGTTTATGTTACAGACCCATGGACTCACCAGCCACGGGTGATTCAGATACCACCGGACCTTTACCCATAGTATCGGACGACATTGTGTCTTCAGAGCACGAGGTGCATACCTCCGACTTCACCAGCACCGATGATGATGACTCCCTGCCCTTCGCTCTACCCGAGGGTGCTTATGAGCCTATTGATGGCGCTCCTGCTGAGTATCTTCCCTTGGTAGCGATTCCAGCTCCCATACCCCTTGCTTCATATCCAGCATACGACTTGCTACCCGACGCCGAGGCTGATGGCGATGTTGATCTCTTTGAGGACGAGCCTTTTGAGGATGAGATTCCTGATGCAGCCCCTCTTCCCGCTGGCGATCTTTTGATGATCGCTGGTGCTCCTGTTGAGGACTCGCCCGCCCATTCACCCGTCCCAGACTCCTTTGAGTCTGTGGCATCTGCACCGTCTCACGAGGTGAGCACGCAGCATTTTGTACACGACTCGGACCCCGATCAGGCATCTTCTGCCGCACCCATTCCGAGCTTTGTGTTCGAGCACGACGACATTGAGGATTCTGATCCCGTTTTTCCTCCAGGATTTGATCCTGACCGCGATATTGAGTATATTCCTATGGACCAGCATATGGAGGACCCTGTTGATCCCGTTGATCCTGTTGATCCAGAGTTTGATTTTGATATGGCTTTTGATGACCCAGAGTCTGCCTTGGCCCCAGAGCAGGCAGTTGCTCTAGATCCTGTGCATGAGCATGACCTGGTACATGCCGGCGTTCCTGATGAGCCCATATTAGCAGACCCACCTGTTGGTGACCATCTTGTGGACATTCCTTTGGTTGTTGACGACCATGTTATAGCTGATGATCCTGTTGTTGATCCACCTTTTGTTGATCCCCCTTTGATTGCTGATATCCCTGTTGACCACCCAGTTGAGCATGTTGCACCAGTTGACCCTGTCATTGCTCCATTTGATCCTGTTCCCCTCGAGCCTGAGCACGCTCTGTTTGCTGATCACCTGGATCCACCCGATGAGGACGCTCAGCATGGTTGGATACCTGCTGACGAGGATGTTCCACCGTTTCCCCCACATCACACTGATGCACATCATGCTGATTTCTCAATTCAGATCCCTGTGACACGATCCGATGATTTCACCTTTCCGATCCCTCAGATTATACCTCCAGCGAGGCCTGGAGAGGGCTCTTCAGCCCACCCTTTTGGGCACATACCGATGTCTATTCCTTTCGTGCCCCAGATGACATCTGTTCCACCTTCTATTCCACCTGTTCATGCAGCACCATTCGATCCCACCAGCACGCCACTGCTTTGGTCATCTTCCTCTCCGATGCCACCCACTGATCCATATCATCCATTCCATATGGGGCACACCATAGAGGACGTCTTGATGTCCTTTGTCCATCAGCATGAGTCCCATACGCAGCGACTCCAAGAGCTCGAGAGAGCTCAGCTATCACTAGGTCCATGTCATGGTCGGACATCTTCACCTTTTCAGCCGTTTCGATCATTACCCCCGGACTTCGCTGCCCGACTTCTGACTTTGGAGCAGCAGATCGCTTCTGTTATTCACACTCAGCAGGCGATGGAGGAGGACTGGCTTCATCTACGCCGCTTACTCTACACTCACTTTCCCCCTCCTCCACCCCCATCCGCATAGAGCTCATCGGTGCTATAGAGGTAGACGTTGGTGAGACGACAGCGATTGTGACTGCACAGCCTTTTGGAGACCACCTGCTGTTACTGACTTTTGTTGATACTTATTTGATGTACCTGATGTATGTGATACTGATATGATATAGTTTTGTACAGGGGTGATGTAGCCCCTATTTGATTGATGGTTGTATGCCACACTTACTACATTATGGTCTCGATATATGTAGCAATCGCGGTATTCTCACCATATCTGATGCACTTGATTTCTTATTTATATAATACTTGTGACATGGGATGTTGGGACATGGGATGTTGTGTATATAATACTTGTGACATGGGATGTTGGGACATGGGATGTTGTGTATATCATACTTGTGACATGGGATGTTGGGACATGGGATGTTGTGTATATAATACTTGTGACATGGGATGTTGGGACATGGGATGTTGTGTGTATAATGATCATAACATGTGATGTTGTGTGTGATATATTGATAACATGAGATGTTATGTGCTATTACTATTACTATATTCATATGCTTACTATGGCCTGACCAACGTACACATCTTTAGAAGATGGCGCCACGACGACAACCTCAGCCAATGCCTACTACTCAGGACGAGCTACAGCAAGTCATTGCTGCTGCTATTGCTCAATATGCTGCCTCTCAAGGAGGAATGAGTGGAAGCAACTCCGGTAACACGGGCAACAACAACAATCCACCGCATGGGTGTACTTACAAACAGTTCTTGGACTGCAAGCCCATAAACTTCGATGGCACAGGAGGCGCTGTTGCTTTCGTCCGCTGGGCTGAGAAAACCGAGTCCGTACTTCGCATGAGCAAATGCGCGCTGGATCAACAAGTCACTTACATCTCAGGGCTATTTGTGGATGGAGCCCTATCCTGGTGGAATCTACAGGTCCAGACCCTTGGCGAAGCTGCGGCTTACGCACTGACCTGGACTGAGCTGAAAGAACTCATGCGCAAGAAGTACTGTTCTCGCGCTGAAATTCAGAGATTGGAGACCGAATTCTGGCATCTAAAAATGGAAGGTTCTAAGATAGCTGAGTATGTTCAGAGGTTCCACGATTTGTCGCATGTGGTACCCTACATGGTTACACCTGAGTTCAAAAGAATTGAACGCTTCATTTGGGGATTGGCTCCTCAAATAATCAGCATGGTGACTTCCTCCAAACCTGCAACTATCACTGAAGCCATTGATTTGAGTGTGGCTCTCACCGAAGAGGCAATTCGGTTGAACAAGTTTGATGAAGTCGAGCCAAAGAAGAAAGAGACTCATGTGGAGTCTTCAGGTGGTAACAAGCGAAAATTTTCGAATTTCAAGTAGGGCACCGGGATGGTGGTTAAGAAAGGGGAATCGAATGCGCCAGCTCAAAATTCAGCTGGTGGTAGAAAGAAGAGTAAGGGATATATGGGTGCACAGCCCAAGTGCAACTCATGCCAACGACATCACTCTGGTCGTTGTGGGATAAAAGTTTGTGAAGCATGTGGAAAGGCTGGCCACCTGAAGGAGACTTGTTGGGCCACTGCTGGCCGGGGAGGCCAAGGAGGATATGGGAATAAGAACAATCGTGGCGATGGAAACCGCCCACAAGGAAACCAGGGAGGTAATGGAAACCGTGCCAATCATGCTAACCAAGCGGGCGCCATGAATCAGAACCAGGGAAACAATCAAGCTGGAAACAATGGTGGGAACGGGCAGAGGCCCGGATGTTTTAACTGCGGTGATGTTGGGGATTACAAGAGGAATTGCGCAGAATTAAACCAGGCACGCGGAAGAGTTTTTAACATGGAAGCCAGGGAAGCGCGCCAGGATCCCAATGTTGTCACTGGTACGTTCCCTGTAAACCAACGCTATGCATCCGTTTTGTTTGATACTGGTGCCGATTATAGCTTCGTGTCGTTAGAATTTAGAAACATGCTTGGTTTAGCTGCTAGTAAGTTAGATATTCCATACTCGATCGAATTAGCGAATGGGAAGTTAGTAGAGGCTAACGAGGTGATTCGAGGTTGCGCAATCGAATTGGGAGAGCGTGAGTTCGCTCTAGATCTACTACCAGTCCAGTTGGGAAGCTTCGACGTGGTAGTAGGGATGGATTGGTTATCGAGTAACAAAGCAGAGATAGTTTGTCACGAGAAGATTATTCGTATCCCGACCGATGATGGTGAGACCATTGTTGTTCATGGGGAGAAGCGTGAGACGCCATTGAGGATGATTAGCTGCCTGAAAGCAAGGAAGTGTTTGCAGAAAGGATGTGTTGCTTTTCTGGCACACATTGTGGGTAAAAAGGCTGCTGAGCCGAAGATCGAAGACATCCCTGTCGTGAGGGAATACCCGGAAGTCTTTCCAGAAGACTTGCCTGGCTTACCGCCTCAAAGGCAAGTGGAGTTTCGCATAGACTTAGTTCCAGGCGCCGCGCCTGTGGCTAAGGCACCCTACAGACTTGCTCCGTCTGAGATGCAAGAACTGTCGACACAACTTCAAGAGTTGTTAGATAAGGGATTTATCCGACCAAGCTTCTCGCCTTGGGGAGCTCCATTTTTGTTTGTGAAGAAGAAAGACGGCAGTTTCCGCATGTGTATTGATTACAGAGAGTTGAACAAGCTGACGATCAAGAATAGGTATCCCCTGTCAAGAATCGATGATCTGTTCGACCAACTTCAAGGTTCAAGTTTTTACTCAAAGATCGATCTTCGATCTGGATACCATCAGCTACGGATACAGGAGGAGAGTATCCCGAAGACAGCCTTCAGAACTCGATATGGACACTACGAGTTTCTCGTTATGCCGTTTGGTTTGACAAACGCACCTGCTGTGTTCATGGACCTGATGAATCGAGTTTGTAAGCCGTACTTGGATAAGTTCGTGATCGTATTCATCGATGATATTTTGATTTATTCAAAGACGAAGGCTGAGCACGAGCAGCATTTAAGAGCTATTCTGGAGCTGCTAAAGAAAGAACAGTTGTACGCCAAGTTCTCTAAGTGCGAGTTTTGGCTAAGGGAAGTGCAATTCCTTGGGCACGTGGTAAACGGAGATGGAATCCACGTGGATCCAACCAAGATCGAGGCGATCAAAGATTGGGAAACACCAAAGACGCCAACTGAGATTCGGCAATTCTTGGGTTTGGCTGGCTATTATCGAAGGTTCATCGAGAACTTTTCAAAGATCGCTCAACCGTTGACACTCCTCACGCAGAAGGATAAGAAGTTTGATTGGGGAATCAAACAGGATGAAGCGTTTCAGATATTGAAAGATAGGCTTTGCAACGCGCCGATCTTAGCTCTACCAGAAGGTACAGATAATTTCGTGGTATACTGCGACGCTTCACGTCAAGGATTGGGTTGCGTGTTGATGCAACGCCAGAAGGTTATTGCTTACGCGTCACGCCAACTGAAGGTGCATGAAAAGAATTATACCACGCATGATTTGGAGCTAGGCGCAGTGGTTTTCGCTTTGAAGATCTGGAGACACTACCTTTACGGTACAAAGTGTACGATCTTCACAGATCACAAGAGCCTCCAACATATATTCAACCAGAAGGAGTTGAACATGAGGCAAAGACGATGGGTCGAGTTGTTGAATGACTACGACTGCGAGATAAAGTATCATCCAGGGAAGGCGAATGTGGTCGCCGATGCCCTAAGTCGTAAAGAGAGAATCAAGCCCATAAGGGTTAGGGCTATGGAAATGATAATTCAAACCGACCTTTCCTCGCGCATTCGTGCAGCACAGAAGGAAGCTCTCAAGGAGGGAAACCTTGAGGAAGAATATCTCCGTGGGATGGAGAAGATATTGGTGCCAAACAGGGAAGGAACGTTGTGTTTTGAGAAAAGGATTTGGGTTCCTCTGTTTGGTGGTTTAAGAGAGGTTATCTTTGATGAAGCTCACAAGTCGCGGTACTCTATCCACCCTGGAGCGGATAAGATGTACCAGGATCTTAAGGATTATTACTGGTGGCCTAGGATGAAAGGCGATGTTGCTATTTACGTGAGCAAATGTTTAACTTGCGCCAAAGTTAAGGCGGAATACCAGAAGCCTTCGGGACTTCTGCAGCAACCAAAAATTCCCCAGTGGAAGTGGGAACAAATCTCCATGGATTTTATTACAAAGTTGCCAAGAACGCCAAAAGGCCATGACACTATCTGGGTGATAGTGGATCGCTTAACGAAGTCAGCACACTTCTTACCTATCCGCGAGAAGGATAATACAAACAAATTGGCTGAAATCTACATGAGAGAGATTGTTACACGCCATGGAGTACCTCTCTCGATTATTTCTGATAGAGACGGGAGGTTCGTATCGAGGATATGGCAATCCTTCCAGGAAGCTTTTGGCTCAAAGCTGAATATGAGCACTGCTTTTCACCCGCAGACCGACGGACAAAGTGAGCGGACGATTCAGACGTTGGATGACATGCTGAGAGCATGTGTGATGGACTTGGGCGGTAGCTGGGATAAGCATTTACCCCTGGTTGAATTTTCATACAACAACAGCTACCACACCAGTATTGGTGCCGCGCCATTCGAAGCGTTATATGGGCGCAAGTGCAGGTCGCCGCTCTGTTGGTTTGACGCAGGTGATAGACAATTAGTAGGTCCCGATGTAGTTCAGGAAACTACATATAAGATTGCGCAAATCCGAGATCGCATTAATGCGGCTCGTGACCGTCAGAAGACCTATGCAGATCTGAAAAGGAAACCTCAGGAGTTTGAGGTTGGGGATATGGTTTTGTTGAAGGTATCACCTTGGAAGGGTGTGGCACGCTTTGGGAAGCGTGGGAAGTTGAATCCGCGCTACATTGGTCCTTTCAAGGTTTTGGAAAGAATTGGGACCGTAGCATACAAGTTGGATCTACCTGCCGAACTGAATAATGTTCACGATACATTTCATGTATCCAATCTGAAGAGAAGTCCAACTCAAGTTAACGTTGCCATTCCTACCGACGAAATTCATGTTGATGACACGCTCCACTTCGTTGAAGAACCTGTCGAGGTCACGGATTGGAAAGTGAACAAGACCCGCCGGAGCAGTGTCAAGCTCGTCAAAGTTCGTTGGAATGCTAGACATGGTCCTGAGTTCACCTGGGAGCGTGAAGACCGAATGAAAGAGAAATACCCCCACTTATTTCCTGAGAACCCTGCTTCTACAAGCAGAATTTAAAATTTCGGGACGAAATTTATTTAACGGGGGGAGAATGTGACAACCCTCACTAAACCAGGTATCCGTACGATTTAATTAACTATTAATTGTTGCTTAATTACTGTGCTTGACTGAGATTACTGATAAACTGCTACTTGACTGTTGATACATGTACATATCTGCATCATACTTTGATTTCCGTCACTACATTATTTACTTACTGAACTCTAGTGACAAACATGATGCACAGTAGCACAGTAGCACTTGAACGGATAACCTATTGAACATGCTGATATAGCCAGCATCAGGCAAACACTGCCTCTAAAGGCCTGAATGAGCCAGAAATATTTTACTACACCCATAGTGTGTGTAGGGATACAAGGGTTGTTAAACTGCGTCTCTAGGAATAAGATACAGAGATTGGATGTGCCTAAAACGTACTCTAAGCACAAAACATAGCACTTTTATCAACATACTAGCTTCTAGCTAATTAATAAAGTGCCAAAACATGGGGAAATATTCCTGACACTTTGCTGAATAAATTGTGTCGCTAAAAATATTATTTACGACGCTTAAAGGATTACTTAAGCACTTTAACGGATTACTATCCAACCGAACAACCAGACTATACCCGGAACATAAAAATATTGCCAAAAATATTATTAGTCTTTTCTGAGCCAGTTAGGGTCCCTGATTACCCTAACACCCGCTTTATAACGCGTCATGCAACTAACGAGGTTAATCTCTAAAGTAACCGACTTAACATAACTAAACTCTAACTGAACAATTGAAACCCAACCGGATACCCCCCCCCCTAATGGGATCGGCCAAACTAGAGTAGACAAGGAAGTACACATTTGATTATTTAATTGGTGAATGCCTAATATCAAGGGGACATAAGAACCGATGGACGAAAGAACTTGAAATTCTCTATAAATACCCCACCATTGCACAAGAGATTATGCACACTACATTCACCAACTCAACTCTCTCCTTGCCCTCTCCCTACTCTCGGCCGAACCCACCCCCATCAACACATCCATTTTCGAGCTCTTGTTCATCCATTCCAAGAACACACAAGGCTTACGGATCACGTATAAGGAAGCTTGAAGCAAGCGGAAGTTGAAGGACCTCGTTTCTTTGCTTTTATCCACGCCATTTTCGACTAGATTCTTCCCTAGCCCCGAGCTAGAGGTATAATGTTTAAAACTCACTCTCGATCGTATCTAAAGTGGTTAATATGATTTTTAACGGTTAAAAGTCGGAATCATGCGTTTTGAATCTATAAAGTCTACTAAAACTCGAATATTGTTGGTTAAAAGCTCATAACATGTGTAAATGTTGTAGTATTTGAATATGTTGATTATTGAGGCCCGATCTACGATGTGGTGGCTCTTATCATCGTTTAACCCGACTTTGTTAAGATCCTAGATCTTGACATAAGCTTGTTTCTGTCGGTACGAGGGTTAAAAGGTGAAACTCCACCACACGAGAAACATGAACTTGTGTAAAAGTATTTTGACTTGTAAAATAGTATTTAAAACGAGCCGATCTACGTATGTACAAGTGGTATATTCGTAGAACCAAGTGTCGAGAAAATCATGTTTTATAAAAGTTGGGTGATATGTTAACAAATATGATTTTTTTTACAAACTACAAGTGTATAAACACTTGTGAAACGAAAGATCCGACAAAGTAACAATTTTTATAAAAGTTGTCGGGAAGTTGTAAAGGATGATTTGTTCTAAAAACGGGGTTTTTACAAGACTAAACTATTTTATACATAGATCCACTAAATATAAGGTGATCTACACTATGACTTTCGGAAAAACTACAAGTTCATGTAATAATGCGATTTTACATACTAGTCTACAAGTTTGATGTGTTGAAACTAGTTTGAAGTATCGGAAATTGATTGGTTGATTTAAAGAAGTGTTGGAATGATTTTGTAAAAGAAAATGATACGCTTGAAAGCGTGGCCACCTCCAGTTACAGGGGAAACTCTGGCGAAATTTTTCTAAAATCTAACACTTAGAATTATTTACAAGTGTTAAACTATTTTGAAATGTTTTCAAAATACATTTCGCCAAGACTTTATTTATTAAATAATCGGAGGTGGGATTTTCACAAAAACTAAACGTGATAAATATTTATTCGATAAATATATTTTTCACCACACTGTTTATGATTATTTTGTGAAAATATATAAATATTATTTTTAGAGTAAAAATAATATTTACAAACTTTGACGAACTCAAAATAATGTAAACGCTTACATGACAAACATATAAGTTACAACGGTAATTACCATTACCACTTAATCGCCAAAACATAACTTACGCTTTGTACGGAAATATTCATAAATGCGTATTTTGTCAACGTATTATTTTTGGGAAAGTATTATGCGAAGAGAAAATATATTATTTTTGAGAAAAATAATTATATTTTGGAATGAGAAGTAAAATATATTAAGTGAGACTTAATATTATAAACACACATGTATTAATTCCCCCATCCTTGGGAAGGAGATTAACTACCAAATATATACAAGGAACAGTTGTCTAACTGTTTCCCGAAAATTAAACTATAAAGCTAAAGCACGGCCATCCGTCTAATAGAATTAGCACATGTAGGTCGTTGCACAGCTTTCGGACATTTGGAGTGCTTGATTTAGCGACGCACAGACTGTGAGTTCATGTCCCCCTTTTCTCTTAACTGTTTTCAGTTTTCTAACTGCGGGGGTGAAATACATGTTACAATGATTATGATTACTTATTACATGGTATGGTTAGCGTAAGGAGGGTTACTTTTAGATCATGTGAATGGGTAGGCGGAAACTTGAGGTCATTAATCCTCAGGGTAGGACCGAGGGGCAGGAGCGGTAGATCTATTTGGGTGTAGCGAGCCCAGTCCCAGGTCCAGCATAACGGACCTTGGGATGACTTTGTTCCCGACGCATAAATTTGCTAGGTTTGAGCCTTCCTACTTGCATTTCACACATATCAATGGCCTTGCAAACCATTGGTGATCTCTTTTTCCTTATTTGCTACATACCAGGTTTTTGATAAAGATAAAGGTTTATTTACTCACTATCGCATGAACTCGCTCAACATTATTGTTGATTTTTCAACTTACATGTATTTCAGGGAATTAAAGATCTGGCACGGTATGGCATGTTTTCCGTTGCATAAGTCACCAGGGTCATCCAGGGTTCGGGGAATGTGACTCTTTCCTGGACAAGTCACAGTCCTTGAATCATGTTTATGTTATGTTTGGGTTTGTAATGTTTGGACAAGTTTATGGTTGTTGGGTGTTAACCCGTTAAGACAATGTTTTGATTTTTATTTTAATGGATGATCTTGCATATTTTTAATTCATATAGCTTTGTTATGATTAAGCTATGGTATTAAGAAGTCACACCAAATTAACCACGCTTCCGCAAAGCCAGGGTGTGACACACCTTGTACTGACGTTTTCATAAAAATTTAAAACTTGCACTAATCTCGTTTATATATATCATATACGGATTTAATTATTTATATAAGTCATCTTAACACAAATCGTGTGCTAAGATAATGATACCCAAATTTTTGTCATATTTCAGTGTATCTCTTAATGATTCTTACAACATCAATCTAGCCTTTTTAGATAATTATTGCTTTAACATCTTCAATCGAAAAACATTATGCAAAATTAATTATATACGGAAACTTACATAAGTGATTACCTAATTTACAAAATAATATTACTATATTCTTATTAAACCATTGAGGTAAAGAATTTATATTTTTATATATATGTATAAAAAAATTATGTTTGAATTATACTCTCATTTAAGTATATGTTTAGATAATTATTACTAATATCAGTTTTATTATTAGTAATGAAATATTAATAGTAATAGTGTTAGTATTATTTTAAAATACTAGGGTTATTGTCAGGGGCAGGTATTAAATAGCCTAGCCTTAGTTATGGACTGGCCACCTATGCTTAAACAAGGCAGCACTAACGAATATCCGCCATGATAATGACTTGTTAATTAAGTCATCATACTTATTTAGTAAATCTTAATTATATATAAAAATATTTTACTTTGTACTGTAAAGAGAAGACATATTTTCATAAAATAATATAAGAATTAGAGGGACAAATAAAACTATATAAATAATAGTCTATCACATGTTTTGTGGTAACTATGTACAGTAACGCTCTGGCAAGAAAATGACTATATAAGAATAATATGGTAGTCATCAACTATGTTGGGTTAGGGGAACATGGTAATATATAAAAATAGTCCCCGTTTTCACTTATTTACAACATTTGTAAATACATTCACAACGTTATATGATTTCAAAATGAAAATAAGTAATCACATTGAATCAACCCATTAAGTATTATATATATTTACAAAATATTTCACAAATACTTTTATACAATAAATATTTTTACACCTTTATTTACCACTTTCATTTAACGTTATAAATAAAAGTGAATTCTTTTACAAAATAATAATACTAAAATATTTTGTAATGTAATAACTTCATTGCAGTGTTTTGTAATGTGTATTACATAATAAATATAAGTTATTTTACATAGTATAGTAAAATACTATAATATTTATTTAAAAGTAGTGACCATTTACATATAGTAAAAATGTGTAATAAATAATATATATTACATTTGCTTTACAAATATAATATAAATTGGTCATGCCAAAACAACTTGTTCTTATTATATTTCGATCTATAGCACATAGTATGAAAAAAATATGGTCACTAATAGTGTACTATCACATTGTTTCATAATTAAAACAACTTGGAACTTTAAAATGATACACTAACTCTATTTTCTTTCCGTATATCCTTACAATTCACTCATGTCAGCACATTGATTTTCTCATATCATAATTTAATATTTGACAAATCATTTTTCATGCCTTTATTTCAATTGGAACCTGTCAATTCTAAAGTCTTACTCAGTTGCCAATCAAAGTAAGTTTTCTTTTGATAAAGAATTCTTATTGATTCTAAAAAGTCCTTCACATTCATTCTAAATATCTATTAATCATATATCTTTTGGATTGAACCTAGTCACCTTAGAAATTATATCATTTCATCTCATTCGTTTGTCATCAATTTCTTGAACTAATTCAGTTGAATCTTTGAATCCTACTTATGGTACAACTTGTATTCACAAAATTAGATATTTTGATTCTGTGACATCTATCTTAATATTGTTTTATTGACTAAAATATAACATAAGTCTAAAAGAATTATCATAAACCAAATCTCGAGGACGAGATTTTTATTAAAGTGGGGAGAATGTAACAACCCTCATCAAAACTATTATTTATTGTATTATTTCATCCAATAGGAAACCCTAATTGAGACACCCAAGTGATTCTTCACAAACCCTACAAATTTCAGAACAATCAGAATCAGGATCAGGGCCCCTAAATCTCAGGGGGGGGGTATTCCCTACTCAACGATTATCCTTATAAGTTACTATAAAAATCGAATTCAATCATTATGTCGACTCAGCTAGCCTACACACACACGCGGCAAGACTATAGTGATTTCGTGTCCCTTCCGGACCGTAAGGGAAAAAATGCTTACGGTCCGTAAGCATGTCAATTTTTTTGTATAAATAGCAGACATTGGGATTTGAATTCTGGCGATTGAACGAAAATAAAATTCAAATCGTACGCAGAGATATCGTCCAAATACTCTAAAAAACACACACGAATCACTAATTAGTATAGCGGGGTGCTGCTGCGATACCGGGTATTAACTCAATCGCTGCTACGATTCAATGTCCGATCGATTGAAACTATCCAATGGATGTTTTAGTACTATCCTTTGTCATTTGTTGTGATTCCGACAGGATGTTTGAGTACCGCCCGAATTCGGGGAATACTTTGTCATTCGTTGTGAATCCGATGGATGTTTAAGTGATTGCACTTTGTCATTCGTTGTGAGGGTCTTAATCTCGTGAGTTATCGTGATTGCTGTATTAAGTTACCTACCTAGTTCGTATGCACTAGGTTACAAGGTTAAATCAATAGGCTAAGCTCTGCCTGTATAAATCTACAATATATCAAGGATTATCTGTAGACTAAACTTTGGCCATATGAATCTGCATGCTTATAATGTGAGTCATTCTCTTTTTATCAACTGTTTTACAAAACTCCAAATTATTTTCAAAGTTATAATTACAGGGATTAAGTCTTTGTAATCACCAAGTTACAGCCGGTATGTGGGGTTTTGTATACATTACTTGATAATCTTCACCATTGGGGCAGCCAATGGGTGATATGACCATAATCACAGACACCATTGGACACTTAGAGGGCCAATGGGTCGAGTGTCAAAGTACCGTGGGTAGTTGGTTTGATATCAGAAACATTGTAATCGCTCTTAATACTGTAAATTATAACAAATGTGTCGTTTTTAGTAAACTGAATGATTCACTCAGTATTTTCCTGTTGGTGCAGTTGTCTGTCGACTACATCTTAGTTCGAGTCTAGGATAGGGCTGATTGTATAGTGAACGGTAAATGAGAAATCTTGTAATATTGTAGGCCGCTTATAGGGTAGAATAGGTGGGTCGCTTATGTGACAATCCAGTGGATCGCTCATATGTCACTTGGTTGGATCGCTCATATGGACTTGTCCATATGAGCGGCCCAAGACTCCTATATATAGGGTCCAAATGAGCGGTTCCAGTAGTCGTGTGTGTGTGTTTTCGAAGGTGAAAAGGCGAAGCCCTGTCCGATTGTCTCCACGTGCTTGTAATCTGATATATAATCAATAAAGGAGACGTTAAATAGTGAAATCAAGCTTTACGAAGACTAATTCAATGAATTCCGCCTCTGGATTAGTCTAAGATCTCTTCTGAATGACTCATCGGGTCAGCAAATGATCCTACAAGTGGTATCAGAGCTCAGGAGGAAGAGTTCTTGCCGTTTAGCTCGATTTTTGCTCGAAATTCTCACTTCTACACCTTCTTTTTCTGATTCGAAGAGATTTCACGGTTGAAATTCGCTCAATTTTTCACAGATTGTGCGCAATTGTGTATAGACAAATCCTGGAAAGTTTGGTGTTGAAATTCAAAGAAATAGTGGATCAAAATGATGTTCGAATTTGGATCGCTCGATCGAACATGTTCTGGACCGCTCGAAACTAGTTGTTTTGGACCGCTTTTCTGAACATTTGAGAACCGCTTATTCGATCAATTGACTTGGATCGCTCGAAAATTTGACTCTTGAATCGCTCCAAAACATCATTGTGGACCGCTCTTAGAACTTTGTTTGAACCGCTCGAACGACTAAGACTGGATCGCTTATCCGGACAAACTTGAATCGCTTATTGATCAAACAACCTGGTCCGCTCCAAATCAACATCCATTTGGATCGCTTATTTGGACAATCATTTGAACCGCTTATCCGGACAATTAGATTGGATCGTTTATTTGAACAATTTGGATCGCTTTTAAGACGATTGTTAGTCTGCTCTTGTGATTACTTGTCTGGGCCGCTTATATGACAAATAGTTGATCCATTTTTAGTCAACAAGCATGTGTTGGATTTGCGAAAAATGACGATGGTATTTGATGAACAAGAAAACATTAAGCTAGAGGATTTTAATAATTGGTATATGAGAAATATGGATACCGATTATAAAAATGTGAGCTTGGATATTTGGACGAAAAGTTTTGAACTATTCATATGCCAAAAGGAGGAAACGTTGAACGAAATAGAAAACCGATTTAAAATTTTAACGGACAATATGTGGTATAGGGGTATTAAGTTGTCAAATGATGAATATCTATCAAAATTGACAACTGCTTTACCTGCTAAATGGGATGAGTTTATGGTTGAACTAAAACAGAGAGATTTCTTTCCAGAACTTTTTCAACATCAGTTCTTTAATGAAGTAAGAACAAGGTTTTATAAGGACGAAAAGAAAAGGAGAGAATTTTTGGCTGAGATGGAAAAGAATTTACATAGATTGGATCTGGATATACTCATTGAAGTTGATAGAAGAGTTTGTGATTTTCTTGCAACAAAGAGTACTCTGAAATATGATATCAAAAGGAAATGTTATATTGATGATAATATGAATCCTTTTGATTTTGTTAAACTCTTTCGTGCAGGAATCGACAAGATGGAAATGAAGGATGCTCCAAAGGTTGAAGAATCTGTGAAGAATGAAACTTCAAGCTCTGCATCAGTTTGTTCAAAATGTGACCACTTCAAGACTGAAAATGACAAACTCTTGAAGGATGCGGAAAGTTTGACATTGGAAGTCAAGAAGCTAGAAGATGTGAAGCAAACTGATGATAAGCAGATTCTTATGGTTCAGGAAAATTGTGAGAAGTTGAAAGTTGAAAATGACAAACTGTTAAGTAATTTGAACAGTTTGACATTTGAAAACAAGAAGTTGAAAGAAAATGTAAAGGTTTTTGAAAACAAACAGAAATCGTCAGAAGATGAGGATTTCTGGATTAAGCTTGAAAACAAAAATTTGAAAGCTAATGAAGTAAAACTTCAAGAACAGATAAATGTTTTGGAAGATGAAAAATCTGTTCTTGAAAAGTTGAAAAATGAAAATGAAAAAACAATCGAGTCTCATTTTGGGAGAATATCTCAGCTTGAAAGGGAAGCTGAGAATTCGAGGAACAAAATTGATGAACTTGAAAAGAAGTTGATCGGTTTTGTGACTTCATCTGACAAGTTGAATGTTCCTTGTCCAAAACCAATTAACTCTGTTCCAATAAGTGACAATGTCACAAACTTTGACTCTGTCAAAGTTGAAGATTGTGAGGAGACACCTGATGATGAAAATGTTAAAAAAGAGAAACAAAAATTGTTTTTAAATTTAAAAGAAAATTTTCAGAAAACTGTTCTACAATCGACTGAAAAAGGTGAATGTTCTAAACAGAAACCTTTGAAGAAGAAAGTGGAACAGAAACAAAAAGATAATAAAAGTTCATCAGATCGATCATCCAATCAAAAGAAAAAATTACAAAAAGTAAAAAATGAAAATTCAAAAATTGTTGGTAATAAGTGGTGCAGGTTGGACCACAGTGCTTCAAAGCAAAATCCAGCAAGTTTGAGAAAAGAATATCACCAAGCCAAACAATGCTTTGATCTGAGCGTTTGGACTCAAAATGGTGATCGGTACGATAACAGAGTGTGTTACAGCTGCGGATATCACGGACACATTGCTGTTAACTGCCAATATTGGAGTTATGAGACCAGAAGGTGCTTTAATTGCAACATCAAAGGTCACATTGCCAGAGATTGCCCAAGGAGATCGAATGAAAGATTGAGGGCTAAGTCTCAGAAATCGGCAAAGATTCCAGTCAAAGTCAAGCCCCAGGAACAGAAGGTTCTGAAACCTAAAGTTCAAGAACAGTCAACTCAAGAGAAGAAAGTAAAGCTTTCACAGGGGCAGAAAGACAGACTGAGGAAGAAAAGGAAGAAAGCGAGAGAATATCTCGAGAAGATTTTGTCCTCGGGTTCACGGGATAAACAGAATAACAGTTCTGATGAATCTACTCCCTCAGTTGCAAAGACAAGCAAAAAGAATTCATCAGATACAAATCTGGGGACAAAAGAGGAGAAGAAAAAGAAGAAAGTGAAGTTTTCACTTCCTGGCGATGAATCTGTTTCTTCGGAAACAAAGGAGCCACATGTCGGCGATGAATCTGATAGGTCAAAATCAGACAAGTCACATTCAGGCAATGATTCTGGTTCGTCAAAGCCAGGGGAGCCTTTGGTAGAGGTAAAGTTATCAAAAACACCCAAGGCTGGTCGGGCTTGGGTGGATCTTTTTAAGTGAAAAACCTGACTTGCCGGAGATCCCAAGATGGTATTGCGGATCATGAATCGGCATCTTTCTAAATCTGTTTATGAAGTTGCAGGACTTGCCGGAACTCCCAGGTTTGTAAGCGAGGAGTAGGAATCGGCATCTTGAGAATTCAACCTAAAGATGGTAATTGGTTGAAAAACAGGTTTGAAGAGCTTGAATTGCTAAACTTACAAGTGGTTGTATGGTAGTGATTGGTGTAGATCTTACAAGTGGTTAAATCAAGGTCATTGAATTGGACTTGATTTAATTATCATTCAAGAATTTGGTAAACAAAGTGATGATTTGAACCCCATTTTACAAAAGATAAAAACAACTAAACTTATTTTCCGGGAAAACCATTCTGATTAAAACAAACTTAAGTGTTTTGAAATCATTATGGGAAAATAGTTTGTTGTGAGGGGGAGTTCTGATTGTTTACGCCAGGTGGATGGAGAATTGATGTGATTCTCATCAAGTTGTCAGTTTGTACAGTTTGTTTCAAATTTTCCCAGAAAATCAAAATTGAAACATATTTTGATTTTAGGGGGAGTAAAATTTTAAAAAAAAAATTAGAAAATTTGAAAATGTAAAAAATTAAAAATTTAAAAATGAGTTTTGTTGTGAAACAAGAGGAAATGATAGTAAATCAGTTGGACTATCACATCATGCTAAAGAAATGTAATGTAAAATATGATAAACGGTCTCACTGATGATGTGACGATAGGTTTTTGTACATTTAGTAGATTTATTCGGGATATAAACCTAAAATTTCAAACTTGTGAAATTCGTGGGGAACACTACTTGGATATATAGGTAACCCCTGAAATCTCGTTTGAAAGGTCTCGTATTCTGATATACTAGGTGTTTATACTCTATGATGTCTGGGGTATTATTCCGGGACTTCTGCTGAACGGTAGTTCTGACCTAGTCCTTGGCTAATACTTTTCGCAAAATGCTTGAAATATAGCATAAAGCCCTCAGTTGATTAGACAATAAAATTGATAATCATCTGTTGTAGCTAAAAAGATCCTCTAAAGGGGACACACTGCTAAGTCGAAGCTGATATCTCTCTGCTGAACGGAAGTTCTGACCTGAGATCCCTCAGTTTTCGCATCTTTCCCCTAATTTATATACAGACATCATTGTAGTGTTCATACCTGTAAGACTGAATATTGGGATTCTGGATACGGGAGTATATTCAAGAGGTGAGACACATGAATTGAGCTAAGTTCATAAAACATCTAAAAAGTATCCTGAATAGATTGAAAATTGTATGAAAATTTAAGAGGACAATTATATCGTCAATCTACGTGAATCGTTTAGAACTTAAAACGATTAGAAGCTTAATGGTGCTTGTGATGTGTTTAAAAAACTGATATGATCCTCTTGCACAAACTCACAAAAATATGTTTGTTTTGCATTTAAATTTCTGTTTTTGCATTTATGTTTCATTTTTTGAAAATCCAAAAAGATTTTCGACAACTGATGGTGAAGAGCTGATTTTCAAAATCTCAAAGGCTAAACTTGATGAACAGACAGGTTGGTTAAGTCGTTTGAAATGTTTAAAATGATTCATTAGGTTGAATCAGAAATTGAAATATTTCAAATTTGTAATCAGTGTTTAAATTGTAAAAAGTTATCAAATGATCAGTTGATTCATTAAGTTGAATCACAATTATTTTGTTTTGTGATAGAGTGGTTGAGTTTTGCAGGTTTCTGATCCTGTTGCTACAAGAGAAAGCCAGGAGTTGATTTCAATGGTGATAACGATTTCCAGACAGAGATCCTAGCATGAAGATAGGGGGAGTCTGATGATAGTTAAAACCAGAGAAAAATCCAGGCATATGTTTTCAGGGAGAAGTTCCTGTAGAAGATTTGATTCCAGGCTGAGTTCCTGAAGAAGACCGAACAAGAGTGAAGAGCTGGAAATGATTGAAGACTCTCACTGAAGATTCCGTCAACATTCAAGGGGGAGTCTGTTGGTGCAGTTGTCTGTCGACTACGTCTTAGTTCGAGTCTAGGATAGGGCTGATTGTATAGTGAACGGTAAATGAGAAATCTTGTAATATTGTAGGCCGCTTATAGGGTAGAATAGGTGGGCCGCTTATGTGACAATCAAGTGGATCGCTCATATGTCACTTGGTTGGATCGCTCATATGGACTTGTCCATATGAGCGGCCCAAGACTCCTATATATAGGGTCCAAATGAGCGGTTCCAGTAGTCGTGTGTGTGTGTTTTCGAAGGTGAAAAGGCGAAGCCCTGTCCGATTGTCTCCACGTGCTTGTAATCTGATATATAATCAATAAAGGAGACGTTAAATAGTGAAATCAAGCTTTACGAAGACTAATTCAATGAATTCCGCCTCTGGATTAGTCTAAGATCTCTTCTGAACGACTCATCGGGTCAGCAAACGATCCTACATTTCCGCTGACAAAACCTTTTTAAAACGCGTTTCAGGTAATTACAGTAGATTGGAGTAAAAGATGGATACGGCACTGAAAGGCATCAAGAAGTGGCTTATTTTATTAATTAAAATCAAATTAAGAAATAGTGTTTTATGTAATAAAATTTATCTTTATTAAAACTACCTTTGTAAAACATGGTTTTATTCCATCTATTTAATAAAAAAAATCCGGTGTTTCTAAACTCTGATATTTTTCCTAACTCACGGTCCTGATTAAATTTCCACTGCAATATTTTTCAAAATAATCACCGGTACCACTGGGCTGTTCGCGACTCCCGATTCCATCCAGGGTGGGTCGGGGGTCGTGACATTTGTAGCGGAATTAGCAGAGAATTTTCCGACGGCGAAGCTCTGTCGAAGTGTCTTCTGAATTGTAATTGTTCAAGAATTAATATACAAGACAGTTTTAAAGTGAATACAGCTGAAATAACATTAATACACTTGTTTCCGCCTTTTGTATTGGTGAATTACTCTTTTGATCGACTCATTCGGGGTCTGAAAACGATCCTACAAGTGGTATCAGAGCTCAGGAGGAAGAGTTCTTACCATTTCAGCTGCATTTTCTGTTTTCTACACCTTCTTTTTCAAATTGAAAAAATTTTTCACGATTAAAATTGGCTCATTTTCACACATAATACGCGTAATCATGTTTTAACAAACCCTAGAAAGTTTCAGAATTAAAATCGATCTAAAACTTGACATTTTGGTTATTTCGCTTGAAAATTATGTTCGAAATGCTGATGTCATCGTGATTTCGCTTAAAACTGGTATCCCGCTTGAGTAGTTCCGCTTGAAATCACCTATTTCGCTTGAAATTGTATTTCCGCTTAAAAAATCAACCTGATTCCGCTTCAAAGCTAATTCCGCTTGGACAGTCTAGGTGATTCCGCTTCAAAGTGCTTATTTCGCTTCAAAGTTGATTTCGTTTCAAGGAGATTTCGCTTGAAAGTTGTTGATTCAGCATGAACTTTTTATCTCGCTTGAGTAGAGTATTTCGCTTGAAATTGACAGATTGTGGATTTTTTTAAAACCGAAACATGGAGAATGAGTTTCATAATGCCTTTGCCAGTCCAATGACTGTGACTCAAAGTACATTGCTTGAAAATGAGACGGGGACATCACAAAAACCGCCTAAGCTTTTGGATATTGATGATTATAATGGTTGGTCCGAACGTTTTGGTAACTGGGTTGAAGCTTATCATTTGGATGCTTGGGAACATACTGAAGTTCAATATAAAAGACCAACAAAGAACAATAATCAGATAATGCCAATTAGAGAAATGAGTGCTGATGAGAAAAAGAAGTATAGAGATGAGAAATTGATGGTTAGTCTATTACAACAAGCGATTAAAGAGGACATATTGATTCTTATTCAACGTGACGGAAGTGCATATTCGATTTGGAATGAATTAGAATCAAAATTTCTGGGAAGTGATGATATGCTCAAGAACAAAATGTCACTTATGAAGAAAGAATTTGATCTATTCCGTGGTTTGAGAACAGAAAACACCAAGCAGATTATTGAAAGATATTGAAACTTGGTGAAAAATATTACAAAATTAAGCATAAAAAAGGATACAGATGAGTTGATTGAGAAACTAGCTGATGCGTTACCACATGATATTTGGGGAACATGTCTGATGATGTTGAGGAATAATAGAAAGGAATATAAAAAACTAACACTGGGAGAGTTTATTAAACATCTTGAAGCTCAAGAGATGGAGCAAAGAAAGATTGCTAGGATGAAGAACTATGATGGAGAACAAGACATCGGATTGTATTTCAAAAATGGTGTTAGTGATAAGACCAATTTTTCTCCTAGGGTTGAAACTGCTTTTAATGCAAAAGGTTCTTCTGAAAGTTCATCTCAGGGATCAAGCAGCAAAACAGGATTTACTTCATTTCCAACAATTGATCCACATTTTTCTACAACAAAGAGTGGAAAAGTTCTTCAATGTAACATTGCTTTAAATCTTGAAAATGATCAGAATTATACTGAGGAAGTTGCTAAAAGTCACATGTCTTTGTTGGTGACTGTGCTTGAATCCTATGGAGGTTTAGTTGTAGGAAGGATCGGGAATCCAATGCTCACGAAAGAGGATTACGATGAAAATGATGCTGAGGAGATGGAATTAATGGATATAAAATGGTGTATGGCTAGCGTGTTGAGACGAGCAGAAAAGTTTAAACAAATTACAGGCAGAGATGATTTTCGCGATGCAAATGTTTCAACTTTAGGATTTGATAAGTCTAAAGTTACTTGTTTTCGTTGCAGGGAAAAAGGGCATTTCAAGAGGGAGTGCACCAATCATGAAGCAAGTGGAGCTCAAAATCCCTTTGGAAACAACGACTACTATCGAAAAGCGATATATCACAAGTTTCTCAACAGCAACAACAAGCACAAACAACTCATGGTAGAAAAGAAATTGAAGATTCAAAGAAAGCATGTCTTGGTAATCAAGATAATGGAAAAGAATTCAGTTGGGATAAATACATTCCAAAAGATAGTAAAGCATGTTTAGTAGATCAAGAAGATGAAAAATTGGCAAAAGGTTTCAGTTGGGACAATTATTGCCCAGACAAAGAATTACTAGCTAAAGGATTTGCTAAAGGATGTGTTGCTAATGCTTCTGATGAATATTGGGCAGAAAAATACAGAAAAATTGCAAAAGCTGAAGAAGAGAAATGGAAAAGATATGAAGAAGAGGAAGAAGAAGAACAGGAACAAGCTGAAGCTGAGAAAAAGAAAAAGGCTAAAGAAGAAGTTCAAGTAAGAATAGTCAAAGAAGTTCCAGAATTTAAAATCAAAACAGATGCTGATGCAGTCAAAGTTCCTGAGAAGTGTATGAATTGTGATTCTCTGATCAAGTAAAACAATAAGTTGCTACACAATATAAAAAGGTTGAAAGAATCATATGATGTTTTGAACAGAGAGATGAATAAGTACACCGAGTCGAATAGTGAACAAGCTGTAGCAATGAATACACTCAAAGGGGCATACATGAGACAGCTTGACAATGTCAACTATTACACTAAAAAGTGTGCTGAGCTTGAGCTGAAACTGGAAACTCAGAAAATTGAAACTAAGAGAGTTAACAAATTATTAAAAAGTTACTCATATTGTACTTTTGTTGTTGACAGGATTTACCCAATTGTGGAAAGATTGAAGACGTTTGAGGAAGAGAAGACTTTGGAAGAGAAGAAGTCCGAGACAAAAGAAGATGATGAAGTAAAAATTTCTAGTAAGAAATCAAGAGTTGTCTACAATAGATGTCCACCCCCGGTTGAAAATGGATATTCTCCTCGAAATCCAAATTCTGAAAGAGTCAAAAAGGCAACAAACTTACAGTGGGAGTCTGGGTCGTCAGATAATTTGCCAGAAAATATTGATGTTACGTTCACATCATCCGACACTGCATGAGTCCAAGTTGATAAAAAGTGTGGTCGATCAGGTGTTGGATAAAGATGATATAGAGGAGTCAAAAACCGGAGTCCAAATCCGAGTCAAAGTCTGAGTCTGACACGTCAAAGTCAACAATCAAAAAGGACAAACGGGTTTATGATAAAGAAATTTTGCTATCAAAATCTAATTTAAATGACGAACCGGTCAAAGTAGCATATACTTTGAAAGATTCTGACAAATTATATTCTGATGAGATTTTTCCAATAAGAAGTGTTAAAATTGAAATGATTCAAAAGGTTTTCAAAATCACAGAAATTAATATTTCTGAAATAGAAGGTTTAAATCTTATTGGAAAACCTAAACAATACACTTCAAGAGATCAACAAAGAATAAACAAGAAAATGGGTTACAATTATGGTTATAGTTTTCAAAAGAAACCAAACCATAATGGTAATTTCAAAAAGAAAGGTTTAGGATTTAATCAACCAAAAAATTATAAAAATGAAAAAGTTTATAAACCAAAAACTGTGTTTGTTTCAGGAAAATCATCAGAAGCTAAGAAAGAGCAAGAATTCAGAAAACAGACGAACAAAGAATTCCA